>NC_056606.1:605531-844524 GCF_018340385.1 Cyprinus carpio | reverse complement strand
CCCTTTTTCCCGTTTTTTTCCCCTTTTTCCAAGGTTTTTGTTCCGTTGTCCCCTTGGCTTGCTTGGGGGGGGACACTTCATTTACAGCCGATATTTATGACTTGATTGCAAAATGGATTGCACATGATACTATTTAGACTTAACTGTGATGATGACACTACTGAATTCACTGATAAACCGCCTTTAGCTGTCATTTCCTTTGCATTATTGGGGAAACTGTTTTTCCTAACCAATGCCATCCAGTTGCTTTGACACAATCTTTTTTCTTTAAAAGCTATATAAAAAAGCGTGAGCTTGACTGACTTGATCCCTTGAACGCGAGTCGTAAGAACGATCTGTGATGAGAGGGCTATTTGAATATGAATGTAAGTATCTCAGTCAGATCTACGATAAAAACCTGTCCCCTGGGCAAATCATGCATGAAGAATCTGTTTTCAATTAGCTAGCATCTAGAATGGCTGCCTTGGTGAGGCAGAGGGTGATGTCAGAGTTCAGGCTCTGGTTTGAAGGGTTTGAGGCTAGGTGGGCAACAGAGTAGGTTTGCAGGCGTTTGAGGTCGGCCCAGAGCCGACCTGTCGCTGAAGTGCCTAGGGCAGGAAGTGGGCACATTGTTCTGCAAAACCCATCAACAATCTCTCCTATAGCCTGGTGGGGGGAGACTGGGGAGTCAAGGAAGCCAGTCCTCACTGCATCTTTAATCTCCATCAGATTTAAACCACACTGGCCCTCAACCCACCTGATCGCCTGGGCTGTAATGTTTGTGGTGCACAGGGCAAGGTCAGTCACCGCTGCCAAGCTGCCTCAAAGCCGCTTGGATCAGGGGCAGGACTCGTCCATGGCTCGGAGGAAGTTGGCCTAGAAAAACCGGAGGATCCGCCATAGTGTGTAAAGTGCTAGCCTGCCTGTCCTGCTGCAGAGTAGGCCCACACGCTAGGCTTTAAGGTGGTTCTGGCAGTGCCCTGGCAGGAACCATTCATCCAGGTGTACTGCACAGGGCTGTACATCACCAGTAATATTGAGTCACTGGCAGCATGCTATTCACATCCCCTGAAGGAGACCAAATCCAAAATCGGCATTCCCACCTCTTTGGGGCCTGAAATGCTAAAGGATTGTGTGCAACTGAATCGGAGAATGTTAACAAATCAGGCTTCAGTATTGGTGGGAAATTGTTTTCCCCAATGCAACGTGAGTGTGGCAGTTTGAAAGGGAATCATTTCTATTTAATGGTTTGAATCCTATCTGTTTTAACTCGCTTTCAAAAAAAAGTATCACTACTGAAATAGTAAATGTAACACCTCATAAATTCAACAAAAAAGATGGAAGATTGAGTTCAGTGCATTTTTTTCAGTAATCTGCTAATCAGAAAAACTTCCCTAGTTCATGTTTAATGGTCCTAATAGGCTTTTTGTTTTTCTTAATGCGGAGAAAAAAAAGTATTTTTTTTCTGCTACTTTTGTTTGAAATAGGACCCAGACAAGATTAGTTAAATAAACAGGTTAATGACAGAATTACCAAAAACATCTAGAGTCTCTCTCTGAGAGCTGAAATCCAGGTGTACACACACTCTCAAAGCTGTACCCCAGGGCTGTTGGAAGGTAGGAGCCATGCATGCACAGATGCCAGGCTCACTCTGAACTGCTCGTTCACATCACAGTAAACACACACACACAAGACACTGGAATGTACTTATACCATCTACACTGAGAAACAGTTTAAATGTTTCCAGTAAGCTACTGTCATAATTCTCTTGCTTGTTGTTCCAAAACCTGCATGACTTTCTTACTTCCAATGCAAAAACACACACTAAAGAGAGTATCATATACACACTTGACTTCTGAAGTGATATTTGTCTCCTCCAGTCATTACAAGGTTTACTCTAAGAACCAGATCTACAGGACTCAGAGCATCAATCAACTGAATAAAAGTCAGATTAAAAAAAAGAATAAATTTAGCTAGAATCATATGGTAAATCCGGACTTCTTTCATGACTTGCCTTATTGTTCCAAAGATCAAGATCTTTAGTTAAGAAATACATCAGAAGAACACTTTTTTTTTAGAAGTATATATATATTTTAGTGTGATTCTTTTTCAATTTAGAGCTTAACAGATTGAATAAAAAAAGAATAATAAAATTTCATAAATAAAAATATATAAACAAAAAATCCAACAAACAAATAAAAATCAGATTTTTCCTTTTTTAGGTAAAGGTATTCCTTTACAGTTTATTCCTTATTCATGTTCACAACACACTTATTCTTATTTTGTAAAACGATTGGCAGCTATACTACTATAAACCATAATGAATAGTAGAGATAAAACCAGATTCACATACATCATACAGCATAAAATGAGTTCATCCTTGTTCAATATTACTTCTAATGATTCAAAATAGTATCACCTCAATAGAAAAAACTATACTGTATATACCCAGAAATTGCCCTTCCTAAAGCTGAACAGTAAGAGTATATGTGCCTATAAAACAGTTTAGATGTATTATATTAGAAATTCAGACATCACAAGAGGAACGTTGGTTCACACTTTATTTTTGGAGTCAGGGGTATCATTTATAAGCGTTGTGTATGCACAAAATGAGCATAGTAGTAACCTGCGTCGCATAATTTTCCTTGCCACATTATCATGATTTATAAAAAAAATGGAACTTGGCGTAAATATTTACACACCGTGCAGACATTCTAGGACCATGTGTAGGAACACGTTTTCATGGAGTTGGGAAAAGTAATAATAAGTACACAGCAAATTTTAAACTTGTTTTAGGTCGATTTACAGATTTACATTAAATACTCCACTTTCATGAATGGGGGTAAACACTGAAATTACATAATTTTTAAAAAAAAAAACATAGTACATAATTTTATTAACAATAGGCTAAATAATTTTCCTGTGGTTAGCTCGCTATGTTTTAATGACAGCAAGGAGTGCTATAGGTACCAATAATTAATCTTTAAAACTTAAATACAGATCCGTTATGAGAAATATTTCGCGAGAAACAATGATCAATGATGTGTCGCACTTACTTCGATAATATGGTGGACAGAGCGGATTCAGTGGTCGAACGCTCCATTGTCCGTTATAGGACCAATGTAATAGCTTCAACCACAGCTGTACGGAGGTGTTGATATCGTAGTGAAAGGCATCTCCACAACATAATGAAAAATACCACTATATTTGAAGGATATAACTAGGAGAAAACGGTAAGATTTGAAACGTTTTCTTTTAAAATACTTGTCAGTGACGAGCGAATCAGACAATTGTATTTACACTGCATAAAATATGGGCCTATCTGTTTCCACTAAAAATAGCTAAAAGATGTTCATGAAAAACTGCATACATTTAATTTGATTTTTAATTTTTTAAAACAATTGAAATACTATTTGGCCACTGTAAAAGAATGAGATCAACTTATTTAAAATATTATCTGAGAACAACTTTAAACCATTTTGTTTTTATGGAATTTCATATATTTATTATAAAACAAAATGTAGGTATGGCAAAAATCGCATTATAGTCCCATCTCATATTTCCTTAATGTCTCAGTGTTAAACATGGGTACTTTGCTTGGGAATATGCATGGAAATGATATGCAGATGATGTTATGCAGCGAAAACTAGGCGTGTAAGCTCCTATATGGTTATTTTAGGGAGGAGACGAGATGGAGATGCACGTACGCTAGGGATGTGCATCTCCATAACTGAGGCTGATGCGATAGACATTCGATGCATAGCCAACGATGCGATACATTAAAGATAATATAGGCAGCACCGAGCGATGCGATAAGATTCATTGCTATTACGATGCGGTGGATATGATTTTGATTTGATTTAACAAAATGTGATTCATTGTAATATGATGCAATGGAGAAAAAATATGCTGTGCAATCAAATGTAGATATTTAACTTTTATTAAGAAATCTTTCTTAAAGTATCTTAAGTGCCATCTGACTTTTTACATGGCTTTTTCACAAACGAAGATTAAATTTTTTTTTAAAAAACCAAAAGTTTAAATAAAAACAAAATTTTCTTTTCCCTGTCTTGTCTCTATTTACTTTTAACGGGAAACAATTTAAAGGTGAAAAAAAATTTAAAAATTTGCTGCTAAGGGAAAAAAAATAAAAAAATTTTGTTCGTAATTTCCCAGCGGGGCAATTTTTTGGGTTCAGCAGGAAAAAACTCAGGGGCCCGAAAGGGGACTTTTTTTTTAACTTTAATACAAATAAAAACCTTTCAAAAAAAAGGTAAACAAAAATTTTAAATTTAATATTAAAAGGGAAAAACTGTATTGGCAGTCACAAAATGCGAAAACCAGATTAGAAAACAGCTGTTTCAAAAGGGGGGAAAGGGGGGGGGGGGGGGGTTCTCTGCTGCACTCAATTGTGGGGGTGCTTCAAGTGGTTGGGAAAATTAGTCTTTATGCCAAAAAATTTTTATAGCGGCGGGGAACATATTTTAAAAATGCTGGATTTTGTAAAGATTTCCATTCGTTTTATAAACCCCAAAGTTTTTCCAAAAAAGGGATTTAAAAGGGGACTTGGGGGAAAAAAGGGGTTCAGAGTTCCCAATGTTAATCCATTTCTAGGGGAAACTCCAGGAGGACACCTCTGGGTTTCCCCATAGTGTTGTTGTTGTAAGTCATAATCACGTAGCATTTTCCCGTGGGTGAGGAACGCATTTTTCGAAAAAACAGTTCCAAAAGGGAAATCAACTAAAAGTTCATAAAAAAAAATTTTGGGGTCGCTTTTTTAAATAGAAAAAGGGAAATGGGCGCATCTATAAATTATTTTAGAAAAATCGTTTTTTCCCGATTAGATATGTTAAAAAACGACCCATCGCGATAAAAATGCCAATGTATGTGCACGCTTTTTTTAAATCGATGACGCATTTTAAGCTTTTTTTGGCCAAATGAACCGATGCAAATCGGGGGAATTTTCCCTCCCTAACGTCCCCACAATTTTCCCCCTGACTGGGATTTTGAAGGGTTTTTGGCAGGTTCTGGTGCAGGTTTATGGTTATAAATCTGAAAACTTTTTGTGCCCCGGAAAATCTAGTTTTTGGCCCTTACTTTAACATTTTTGGGTTTTAAATTTTAGGGGTTAGAGTTTTAAAAAGGGGACCCCGGGTTCGGCTATGAAAAAAACCCTTTAAAGTATGATTTTTTTTTTGGCCTTTAAATTTCTAATTGTGTTTTAATAGTTAGAAAGGGTAGTTTTTTAATTTGGGGTTTTGGGTGGTTTAGGGATGTAAAAAATAGGGGTCAGCAAAATTGTGCTTTATGAGCAAAAAAAAAACCCAACCCAAATATGTTAATAATAGTCATGCTAAAAGAAAAAATCATTTTTATACTAAAGTGTTGGGGGAAAATTTTAATTTAAAAAAAAGGCGGGACAGTTTTCATTACGAGATTCAAATTTTGGTTTTTTTTATTGGTTGAAACAGGGAATACCCCTTTTTAGAAAATTTGCTAAGTAGCGCAGGAAGCCACTACAATTGTTTAAAGGGGAAAATTTGGCTCATTCTTTTCCTCCGATTCTGCTGCCTAACTGTATAACACAAATTTTAGTTGTAAAGTTTCCCGGGTCTTGCAGACACCCAAAAGGCAAAAAATTTAAAAAGTTTTTGATTTTTTAAAAAAAAATATTTTTGCCTTAACGTCACGGGGTTTTTGTTTTGGCAGTGACACTGGTGTTTTCCTTTTTTGTTTTTTATTTTGGGGGGATTTATTTTCAAAAAATTTTTTTAAATTTAATGCAATTTTTTGAGGGTGATCCCAATTTTAAATTGTTTGAATTTTAGGGCATTCCCACAGGTAAAATAAATTCTGCGAAAAACCTGTTTTCTCGGGGGAGGCATTTGAAGCGGTGCTCTTCCCTTTACGCAGTGCAGATTGGGGAAAATATACCCACCCGGGACAGAAACATCTGAAAAAAACCCAATCCAAAATCACACACGTTCCAGGAGCGCAATCCAAGATTCAAATCCCACTCTTAACATCTGCTTATCAAAAGAAGGCGGGGGACAGTTAGATATTATCACAGGACTACCGTCTACAAACCCCAAGAATAAATTTTAAAGGGTAAAAATTCCCAGTCCCCCCAAACCTGTTTCTGTTCCCCCCTGATTACCCCTCCCTGTTATTTAGGCTCTGATTTTCCCTTTTATTTCCATTGTCCGGACTTGTTTTTTGTTTGTTAATTTTGGGAAAGGGTGTTTCCCCTGGATTACTAAATTTGGACTCCCGGGGAGCTATTTGATCGTGACCCTTTGATAAAAAATTAACATCCACAATGAATTTGGGGGAAAAAAGAGGGACCCCTAAAACCTTTTTAAAAAACCCTGTGTGGAAACACCGGGCCCTGGGGTTTTTTGGCCCCGCACATGAATAGTGGTGTCCTCTTGCAATTTCCCGGAAATGTGCCCTGTACCAGCGGGCCTCCTTTTGGTGTCACACAAGGCATTTTGCGTTTTGGCCGGGTTAGTAAAAAGTTGTTTTTGCCCCTCAGTGAGTGGGGTTCCTCATTTTAAAATTGTGTGTTTTGTTTTTAAACTTACAAGAAACCGGGAAAAAATAAAACTGTGGATCATATAAGAAAAACAAAATAAATACCCCCTAAAAAAATGCTGTGATAAGTTGTTTTTGGGGTTGTTTTATAATGTAAAAAGAAAAAACTTTACTCTGAAACCCATACTGCGTCTCAGAGGGTACTTCAGTCAAAGCAGTAAAACAAGCTTGAGTAAATTAAAATAATAGTTTACCATGCAGCCCCTTTCCGTAAAGTGTGGGCTCATAGCCCTCTGTACAGAGGCACCGGGAAAGGAGCCGACTTTAAACCAGGGGGCCCGTTCCTGCGGGAGTTGAGAGTAAAAAAAGGCACACTCGTAAAATTCTGGGGACGGCTGAAAACAAAAGACTTTTCAGAGGTTTCTTCAACATCCCGATATTTTTCATAATTTTTCGAGTGTAGGTAAAAAGTCATTTCTAGAAAAATGAAAACCAAAAAAAAAAATAAGAAAGAAGGGTAATTTAATATTTGAAATTTTGATTTTGGAAACTATAAAAAAAAGTTTCACCCTGTGGAAATTTTTTAAAAGGGTTGTGTTTTTGTCAGGATGTTTGTTTTGTTCACTGAAAGGGGAAATTTAAAAATAATAAAACGGGTTTAAAATTTAAAAAAAAAAAACATTTTTTTAAAAAATATATCTTTTTTTATGGGGATAAAAAGCTGGTAATTAGGGATACAAAACATTAGCCTAAAGGGCCCAATCTTTACCTAAAATTCGTCTTGGTAGGAATGTTTTTTCTTTGTGGAAGCTTTGCTTTTTAAAACTTTTCTCAATACGGGTATTTTTCGGACTTAAAGTCGCACCCTAAGTATAAGCCCGCATCAGTCCAAAAAAAACGTCATGGGCGAGGAAAAAAACAATTTTAAATGCATTTATTTAGAACCAAGAACCAAGAGAAAAAATTACCGTTACAGCCGCGAAGGGGGGCTCTATGCTGTCAGTGCCTGTGCCCACCCCTGAAAAAAACCCGCTGCAATTTTTTTACCCGCAGTTTTAAATCTGCAGAATTGGATTTTTTTTTTGGGGGGATTTTTTTTTCATTTTAGCTTTTTCAGTTTTCTTTAAGTTTTATTTCATTTTAAAAGTTTTCCCGTTGTTTTCAGTTTTAAAGTTTCCCGGGGTAGGGTAAGGAGCATGAGCCGCATAGAGCGCCCCCTCGCGGCTGTAGACGGGGAAGGTTTTTTCTTTATTAAATTTCTTTTGGGGGATGTAAAATTTTAAATTTTTATAAAAAAAGTCGCACCCGCTAAAGTCGCAAGACCAGCCAAACTATGAAAAAAGTTGGGGATTTAGTCCCAAAAAAACAGTAATTTTAATCGATATTTATGTTTTTAATTATTTTTATTGTGGAAAAACAGAATTTCAAAAGGGGGTATGCCACATTCTACGGTTGTTCATCGCTTCAGTCCTGATTCCTGTCTGGGTTTATTCTGCTGGATGTGATTATCCCGTACTTAACTATAGACCTTATTGTTGAAATGGTGTTACCAAACAGATAAATTCTGTACAAATCTTACATTTATATACATGATTTAAAAAATAAAAACAAAAACATGTAAAAGGGAATAACAACTTAAACCTGTATAGTAGTTATTACTGGCGAGCTCAAATCCTTGATTAAGAGACCGTTAAACGGGGGAGCCCAAACCTAGCTTTGCCATGTGCCAGTTCCCCCACTGGATGGTGGAACACTCACTGAACATCTACAGAAGATAAAAAACACTTTCCCAACTGCACTGAGTGAAACAGCATCTCTGATGTGAACCACATGTGGTTTGAAAAAAGTCCTATATCCAGTGGCCTGTTTGGACACAATGGAGTAGATCTGAGGAGCTCTTTACCTACAACACATCCGGTGGGTTTGCTGTCACTGTAAAGCCGGGTGTGACACACCACACTCGTACACACACCTCCTGGAAAGTCCACAACAGTCACCAGGAAGACACACGCTGGGCGTCTCCACCACTCGTACGGTCTGAAGTCAGACAGAGATCGTTATGTCAGACTTCTAATCACCAGGTTTTCAGACTTGTTGAACCACAATTCTTTGATAAGAACAATTATGTCCCTTGATTTGGAGATGTTTAGGAACTCTGGAGAGCACGCTTTTTCTCTCACCGATATCACAATGCTCTTAGCGATTACAACATTTAAAATATGCTAAGCTTTTTGGAAAATATTTTCCACTGCTTGGGTTGTGTGCATATGTGTTAATGAGAAGAACTCTGATGGTATACAGATGCACAGGATAGTGGCAGTGTCTGCCGTCACTCACCAGCGTGCAGGCTCCATCAGGTGTGAGTATATACACCTCAGAACATTCACACTGATGAGCTGCCCGGCCGGTTGAAAGCAGTCTGCGTGTTCTGCTCTGTACAAAACAGGCTCTCTACAAAAAAAAATGCTGACACATTCTAATCTAATGTCTGACATTCACAACACACACAGCAAATAAACACGTGGGTCTCATTCACTAACCCATGCACATGCACAAGTTTGAGCTAGACATCTGCGTACAGACACGTTTGGGTAATTTCCTGCCATGTTCCAGGACACCAAACATTTAAAATCCCCCAGTGTCAAAAACTAGTGCCCCTTTCAGAGAAACTGCCAGTGTGGAAGATACATGCCAAATGCATCTCCTTGGGTCGTAAGGACTGTAGAAAAAGGCTATCGTCCTCAGGTTTTCAAACCAATGTGGTCTCTACTACTGTGAAACTGGAACAGGCACATTTTATGACACAGGAATTGGCAAGCTCTACTGGACAGACGGGTCATAGGACATGTTCCCTCTCCCAGACAAAAGTTGGGCTACTACAGTATTTACTTGGTTTCCGTCTCTCCAAAAATGGGAGGTTAGGCAACATCAAATTTATAGGGACTATTATAGATCTTTCACAAGCATGCTTCTGATGACACCACTGTCAAAGGTTATTTAAGCCACATCCTTAGTGTTTTCTACACATGCTTCACAAACTGAACACTGACAAAAAGACAAAAACATTTACACAACATGCATTTTTTTGTTTAGTCAACTTTTACAATTACTAGGACACATTTTTCTATATTTAGGTCTTTAATCTTGGCACAGCAGTAAATTTCACATCTAAAATGCACTTGAACTACCAAAACAAAGTGTTTATTTTAAGTGTCTTAAAATCAAAGTCATTCTTTCCCCAACAGCGAAGGTTGTCATCACTCAACAAACACACATAATTACCCATAAACAATAAAAAAAAATTTGTAACGAAAAACAAGATGACAGCTTTCTATTGTTTAGAATTCAGTTTATGTTACATGGACAGCCCTTACAGAGAAGACAGCCATCAGACCTTCACAAGATGAGCTGGGCTGCAGGTCACTGTAACTGAAGCCTGTGGGACACTCGCAGTGGAAAACTCGGCCCACGTGATTTATACCCACGCCATGAGCACAGATGCCTGGGATTTCATGACATTCATCAATATCTAAAAAAGATCAGATCAAAGTACATGGAGTAAAAAAAAAAAACTACCATTGCTGTTAAAAATTCTCTGACTGCGAAATTTGTCTTTACCTTTCGGCTTTCCAGTTTCAGTGTCAATCCTGAATCCGATCATGCTGCCACAAAGACTTCTATAGTCCCCTAAAAACAGAGAGAACATTTGCGTTTGGGCTCAGCTATTAGTTCTGAAACACAACTGTCCCCAGAATCTCAATCTGACAATGATCATTTATTTAAACCCCATTTCCATAATTAAGGGAACACGACTGATGCTATGGGAGCTTGAATAGCATCGCAACAATACATTAGCAGAGGCTAATCTTGGACTTTAATCCTGCACCTCAAAGGGTTTGAGTGAGAGGTCATCATCTTGCAGTTCCCTATCAAAAGCTACTCTCAATGCTGGTATCAAATGCTAATGAGAACATTCTTTGTTCGACTGGTTGTGAAGCACATGTGTCAAACACGCCAAGAATTGGCTTAAATAACCTCGGTAGGTGATGTAACGGATTACATGCACCTGGAGGTTATAAATAGACATAATGCAGTAACCATCCTCTGCTGTTTTTCTTTGTCTTCAAGGACCATATTGTGTGTGTGTGTGAGAGAGAGAGAAGCAAGAAAATAAATAGATAGAAAAAAAGAACCCTGCATTGCAATTAAATATTAAAAAGGAAAAATAAAGTCAAGCACTTAAAAAAATGGCAGAATCAAATAAGAGATGCGTGCCTCCATGTCAGAGGCTCATCTTGGAGGATGATCCTCATAGATTCTGCTTCGAGTTTTTGGGGTGGGGTTAGAGCATGCTGCCCTCGGGCTCGAGAAAGAATGCTAGCACTGTGATTTATTATCCATCAAAGTGCTTCACGCGCAGCTCACATTTTTCAAAGGGGGCGAGCCAGCCACCTCTCCCTCGTTAAGATCGTGGGGGTCGCATGTCGATCTGGCCGAGGCGTGTGGGACGGCTCCGCCCCGCTTTCTGACTTTGGGTTCCACTCTAGGTCCGTGTTGTCGTTGCAAGATGGCTAACGACAAGATGCTTCCCTCACGGGTTGGGATGCGGTCTTGGATGGCCATCCAGCCCAAGGGATCTGGAGAGGTCATCTTCTCGAATGGCACATCAATTGCCTCAAAATGAAGGCTGTATTTCTGGCCCTGAAATACTTCCTCCACCAGTTAAGAGGCTACCATGTCCTAGTGCGGGTGGACAACACGGTGGTAGTCTCTTACATAAATCATCAGGGCGGACTGCGTTCGCGCCACCTGAACAGGCTAGCGCAGTAGGTTTTGCTTTGGGCACAGGACAAGTTCCTGTCCCTCAAGGACATTTACATTTTCATTTGGGCCATATGAATGTGGGAGCAGACTTGCTGTCCAGACAAGCTGTGACACACAGAAATGGAAACTCCACCCCGAAGTAGTCAGTCAAATCGGGAAGAATGATGATTTTACTAAGCAGAGGTGGACCTCTTCCTTCACAGGAAACGGCACAATGTCCCCTCTACTTCTCTCTGACTCATCCAGCTCCCCTTGGTCTGGATGCGATGGCCCATGTCTGGCCCAGAATACATCTTTATGCCTTTCCTCCGATTGCTCTGCTCCCGGGAGTCCTGGCCATGGTCTTTCGACAGGGGGTCTCGCTCTTACTTACCTGATCCGCACCCCGTTGGCCGAAAAGAGTATGGTTCTCAGATCTAATATCCCTCCTCGATGGCTCACTGTGGGCAAATTCCGTTCAAGAAAGATCTTCTGTCTCAGGCAAAGGGGACAGTATTTCATCCCCGGCCCGAGCTCTGGAACCTTCAAGTCTGGCCCCTGAGGGGGACCAACTAAGAGATGCTGGCCTTCCAGCCAATGTAATAGAGACTATTCTAAGTGCTAGGGCTCCCTCCACTAGAAGAAGTTATGCCTTTAAATGGCACATTTTCGAAAATTTGTGTATGGCACACCATGTAGACCCAGTTTCCTCAGGGAAATTGTCCTCAGGCACATGTCTTGGTACTCTCAGAGTCTATGTGGCCGCCATTTTGGCTTTGCCATGCTCGGATTGATGGGGTTTCTGTGGGAAAGCACCCTTTATTTTCGCCCGCTTCATTCATGTAGCTAAGCGGTTGAGGCCATCCATCAGAGCAACAGTCCCTTTGTGGGGCTTAGCTATAGTGCTTGAGGGTCTGGTTTGACACTCCTTTCGAACCACTAGAGTCAGCACCTGCCAGGTTTTTCTGACCCTAAAGATGGTTTTTTCTAATGGCTATTACTTTCTCTGAAAGAGGGATTAGGGATTTGCAGGCTCTGTCAGTCTTGCCGTCCTGCCTAGACTTTGCCCCTGGGCTGATCAAAGCTATTTTGCATCCTTACTCTAATTATCTTCCAAAAGTTCCATTCTCAACCATACATCCAGTCATTCTTGAAGCCTTCTGCCCTCTGGTATGTGCTCTTCAGATTTACGTCCAAAGTTGTCGTAAATGGATGTCCATGCTACTCCGCATGTCTTTGAGTCAACATCCCAGAGTCATGTCTGAGACCTCTTCGATGTTATGAGCACACACTAGCACTACACAACCTTGGGGGTCCAGGACACTTCCAGGTGGTTGTTGGTTATTCTCGTTCCCATTAGCGTTTTGATACGCAGCATCGAGTAGCTTTTGTTATGGAATGTCTCGGGTTACTTGAATGTAACTCTGTTCCCTGAAAAAGTAGGAACGAGATGCTGCGTCTCAATGCCGTACTGTAGGCATACCCAGACATCCTTTCAGACAAAGGTTTAACCCTCGGGAGTCGATCCCCGCGTATACGCGTTATGAAGCATCTTCTCCTGATAACCCCGAAAAGAACTTAAATTACACTTTCAGTTTTGATCGTACAGATGAGAGCAATACATGTATCGAATCTGTAAAGTGTCTACTTTTATTTGTATCCACACATAATAACAACAAATCTTTGTGCATTTATAAAATATAGAAAACAAACAAGGTGCGCTGTCTGCAGCCTTGGTCTGCGGTGATCTTCATTTAGAAACGCATCATTAAAATGAACTATAACTCAGTGAATACTCAACGAAGAGACATGAGAGATATATCTATAGAAAGCTTGACATGTCTTTTAAACTAAGTGCTACCAAAAACAAATATTCTGTGATAAAGTAATCCATATGAAAACAATGCGATGTCCGTCTTTCACATCTCCCTTCATTATATCTAATGCAACCGCGCCCATGCGCTGAACGCGGTATTGATATTTTAATGTTCCACGTGAAGCTTGTGGCTTGTAAACACCCATACAGAAAACAAAGCAGCGAGACTGTTCAAGTTTTTTTATTTTATTTTACTGTTTGCTTGGCGCTGAGAGGAATAAGACATAATTCACCCCAAGAAGATGCGCTAAGGATTACCTCAGGATTTGAGTTTTGGATTTCCTCAGAAAAAAAGAATTAAGCGCGCTTTATCCAGCAGAGATCATAAACATGAGTAAGTACTTTTTTTTATGTATATACTTGTATTAGGTTTCACATAACGTGTACACATTTTACTAGTTAAACTTTTTCCAAACTATAATTCCTGACTAAATGTATAATCAGGTGAAACATTATGAAGTTTCATTTACATCATCTAAATGTTCTACTGTACTACTAGTATCAGTGACCATCACAATAATGTTAATAATGTAGTTTATCATTTAGTATATTTAAGAGCTCATAAACAATATACCCTAATTATGTGATGTTCATTTATATATTTCAACATTAAACAATACCAGTCAAAACCAGTTTGCTAAAGCAGTAATATTGTTCAATATTTTTACTATTTAAAATAACTGCTTTCTATTTGAATATATTTTACAATTTAATTTATTCCTGTGATCAAAGCTAAATTTTCAGCATCATTACTCCAGTCCAGGTGTAACAATATACACTATACCATTCAAAAGCTTGGAGTCAGTATATATAGAAATTAAAAGTTTTATTTAGCACACACGTGATGATAAATAAAAACTATTTATACAATAAATGTTACAAACAATGCTGTTCTTTCAATTTATCAATAAAAAAAGAAAAAAAAATATTCTCAACTCTTTTCAACATTAATAATAATAATAATAACAATAAATGTTTTTTTTTGGTTTTTTTTAGTAGAAAATCAGAATATTAGAAGGATCTGATTTCTGAAGGATCGTGTGACTGGAGTAATGATGATAAAAAATTCAGCTTTGGAAGTCAGCTTTGATTGTTCCTAATGAACTGTTTAACTGCACTTGCAAGTGAATCTCAAATTATTTTGTGGGATAATTAAATATATTCTAAATAAACTACAAAAATAAAAATATATACATCTATTTTGTCCTCACATTCTTTCTTGTAACTCTTCCCTCTCGGTCATACACCTGGCTGAGAGGGTCATTATGCAGCTCATTATGTGAGTCTTTGTCTTCTCAAGCAGGCGTGAATCACACAAATATTCATGATCAGTCACGCCTACTCGCATATGCCCTTTACAACACAAAAAGTGTCTTAGAAATTAGAAAATGTAAATCAATCTATTGTTTTAAACAAGATGATTTTCACATCATTTTGAAGCAAAAATTCTAGGCTACAAGCTCCAGGTTTGACAGTCTCGTGAACAAATGTTGTGTATTTGTTTTATGACCTTATTTCAGTGACTTCAAAATTTTAGTTTTTCACTAACCACGCATAAACGTTTTCTCAAAAACACAATCATGTACATACATGCTATTTACATATTATTGTAGCCCCAGTTTGTACTGAAAACAGTGTTTTCAGACCTTAGCAATGTATATGTTTAGAAGCAACTGAAAAAAGCACAAAAGTCAGGGCATGTCAGAACTTCTCCAGGCCCCCAAAACCCCCAGACCTCAGTCGGTTAACCTGAGGATGTTTCTGCGTCACGTCTATTTATAACCTCCAGGTGCATGTAATCCGTTACGTCACCTACCGAGGTTATTTAAGCCAATTCTTGGGGTGTTTGGCACACATGCTTCACAACCGGTCGAACAAAGAATGTTCTCATTAGTGTTTGATACGCAGCATCTCGTTCCCACTTTTTCAGGGAACAGGGTTACAGTCAAGTAACCCGAGACGTTCTCTACCATCAGCTACTGACTGATATGAAAGTAAAACTCTCTGTATGACATTCAGGGATGTCAAGAAATAAAAGTGTTTCATAAATTGTAATAATATTCTTTGAAGAGTAGGGTTTGTGTGTCTTTAATAACACTACAGTTAAGGTAAGTAAATGTGTGTGTTCACCTGTGCCAGGGCTCGGACAGGCCTGACATGGTTTGTTCCAGGCTTTGCCCACATTGTAAGCACAGCAGCACAATCTCTGTGTGGTGTTGAAGTTGAGCTGCTGCTCACAGGTACTGCCACTGTAGTTCCGGTAACACAGACTTTTCCTCATATCTAAAACAACAACACACAATCCTACAATTTTAATAGTTTGCATTCTTCAAAAAATAGACAGTCACAAATAAAGCACACTAACACATAAGAATAGCAAAATATATGTAATTAAAGGCTATTATTATTGTTCAGACTATTAAACACTTAATTAACTGTACTGTGTGCATCAGTTGCAGCAGAGCATGCCTAATACACCCATGCAGCCGTGTCCTCCGCTCACTGGCATGTAGTCCTTTGGGCAGACACATGTGTAGCTTCCCAGTGTGTTGTAACAGGTGCCTGGACCACACGCGCCTGAACTGAGCACACATTCCTCAATATCTGAAAGACACACCTTACAGTCAAACTCACCTTCCTGAAGCTCAAACCACTGACAGAAGTATTTCTGACTGTGGACACACTTGTCTCACACCCTCACACATGCGGCTGTCCATGTTGAGGTAGTATCCAGCTGGACAGTCACACTGGAAACTTCCGAATGTATTGATGCAGTTTCCCCCCCCCTGACACAGACCCGGCAGCTCCTGACATTCATCAATATCTGACACCAACGACAAAAACCATTCTGAGTTTTCAATACTCTTATATTTTTGCTTTTAAAGTTTAAAGTTTTTCTTTATAATATTTACAGTATTCCGCAGCGGTCTGGTTTCAAGTATAATTCTTTTGAAGTAATGGGGCTTTACATAACAATAGCTAGTAACAAGTGTAAATGATAATTCGTCCTTGATATTTGTACTGTCTACAGACCACCAAGGCAACATACAGACTTTAGCAAAAAAATTCCTGAATTTCTATCCTAGTAGTTAGTGCTGGCTGCAGATAAAGTCTTAATTATCGGTCAGAGATAATGAGAGAGGTGCATTTATAGACATTCTGAACTCTATTGGAGTAAGGGAAACAGGTCAATTTATCTCAAAGGGAATTAATTATATTTATAGGGAATTTTGACAGAATTAATGTCTTACAGCTGATCAAATCATCCAGCAATCAGCCGTAAGTATAAACTCCGCTACTTATTTCCGCTAATATTAATAAATTAATATTGAAATTACGGTGAAACACTATTTATCAGCCCAGTAATAAGCCTGACAGTTTTAAGACAGTAACTTGTAAACATAAAACACACAATATTTTTCTTTAAAAATAAACAAGATTTTATTGGATATTTCTAAAACATGTAAACTAATCTAACACATAAACACACACACTTACACATTCACACACACATTGCAGTAAGAAAGTGAGGAAATTATGACTCTTATGAAAGTGAAAATATGGACTCCCACGTTTTTAAATTGATTGACATCAACATTTTGGAAAAGTTGACCACCTTTTTTCTTTAGCTGGGAACATCTCCTGTAAGAGTTCTTTGTTTTTAAAAGCTGTGAGGAGTTAGTTTAACACCCAAACTCTGGAACAATCTACCTAGCATAATAGATGTCGTTATTAAAAATATAATTCATTTAAATGCATTTACAAGGCAGGAATAAACTGCTGCTGCAGCAAAACGTTTGAGAAGGCAGCAGAAAGAAAATATCTGACTAGGTAAAAGAATCATCTGAATTTAATAATTTATATACTTTTACAAAGTCCTCAAAATAAAATATATAGGCTATTGTTTAGTCATTTTAAAAGCTTTATAAATCGAAACTTATTTAAAGGCAATGTATATATTTAAATTAATTCAAATGCAATATTAATATGAATTGTCTGCGCATATAATAATTTTTTTAATATGTTATATAATTTGATATTAATATAATAAATAATTAGCAACAAATGGCAATTTTGTCTCTAAAATACTTCTACTCTTAACTGCTTTAATTTAGAGCGAGAGATTGGGGGAGTGGCTTAATTGCATCACAGCTTAACAGCTGATTGGTCTGGTTTGGGTTTGCGATCTCTAACCCAGAATAAAGCCTGCTCCGGAGCAGGGTAGCTGTGTAGCATAAGTTACCATGGTGACGAAACCCGCTCAAATCCAACCTTTTTTGTTTGGGATATATAATCAAGAGTTTGGTCTGATTAGGAGTGAACTTACCTGGGTAAAAACTGAAACCGGCTTTGTGCTACAGGCCACTGGTGGCTGAGTAGCAGTGAACTGTGAGCATGGCGCTTGTGCTTCGATCTGGCTAGAACCAGAGGTGGACAGTAACGGAGTAGCTTTACTTCATTACTGTACTTAAGTACATTTTTCTGTACTTTACTGGAGTAGTTTTATTTTGAGTAACTTTTACTTTTAATTCACTACATTCCACAGCATAAGATCGTACTTTTTACTTCACTTCATTTCATGAAACATATCGTTACTCCTTATAATATATCACGTGCTCCGACACGCAGAAGCGGTGTCTGATTCAAGAACTAAATTATTCTTTTCAATGAACCTTTTAAATCGGTTCTCAAATTGCACCAAATGATTCTTTCACGAATTAGAATGATCCGATTGCAGCTGTTCTCGAGTCGACAACTCACTGTTTCAAATGAACCGTTTAGTGCGAGTCTCTAGTGAACTGAATTCACAAGAACCGGGAGATCTTGTGTCTGATCTCGCGACTGATGCTGCTATATTTGAATGTCAAAATTGTTGGTTGTTTGTGAACTAAATCTGCTGTAAAGGGTGATCTATTTAAGCCCACTGAAATGCTTGAATGCAGAGACATCAGCATCAGTGCCTCTTAGGTAAAAAAAATCGAAACATTAAAATAACACAGATTAAATAAAATAACCAATGCACGTTCAAATTCCCCACTGCCATAACATTAACAGTTCTTATTAAAATGCTACGCATTAAACAATATAAAAACAGACGTCAAATTGGGCTTATCAACAGTATAGTTAAGTAGACAGATATGAATGTTTATTCATAACCATACTAAAAATAAGTAAATATTGTTAGCTAACTGTCTAGCTAACAAGCTTGCTGGTGCCAAGTTGAGGTAATTTTTAGATATAAAGTCCGAAATATTATTATTCAACCACCTAGAAAGATTACATCTAAGGGAAAAAGAAAGCATGTGATGTTCAGAACATGTTAACTACAGTAATTATCAAAGTGGGAAGTGATGCCCTCTGGGGGCATTTGGTCAGGAGTGTTTTTACACCACAAACAAGGTTTGAGAAGAAAAAAATCATTATGAAAATATAATTATATTTTCCTTAAAATGTTCTTCCTAACTTCAGGCCTTATTCTCATGTCATATACAACTGTGATGTTCTTCAAAACAACAAATTCTATTTTTAAAATTAATTTTTACAACAATTTTTTTTTTTTTTTTTTTTTTTTACTGGTGAAAATCTGATGGTCAAATGTGAGCCTGGAGCACAAAACCAGTCTTAAGTTGCTTGGGGTTTATTTGTAGCAGAAGCAAAAAATACATTTTATGGGTCAAAATTATAAATTTTTCTTTTATGCAAAAAATTAAAGTAAAGTAAAGATCATGTTCCATGACGATATTTTGTAAATTTCCTACCGTAAATATATCAAAACTTAATTTTTGATTAGTAAATATGCATTGCTAAGAACTTCATTTGGACAACTTTAAAGATGATTTTCTCAATATTTAGATTTTTTTTGCTCCCTCAGATTACAGATATTCAAAGAGTTGTATCTCAGACACAATATCATCCTTTCCTAACAAACCATACATCAATAGAAAGCTTATTTATTCAGCTTTCGGATGATGTATAAATCTCAATTTGGAGAAATTGACCCTTATAACTGGTTTCGTGGTCCAGGGTCACAAATCTGTTTTCTCTCAGGGACAGTGTAAGCTTCACAGTGAACATTACATCACTCTTGTCAATCTAGTCCATATCCACAACAAAAATACAGGTGCATCTCAATAAATTAGAATGTCGTGGAAAAGTTCATTTATTTCAGTAATTCAACTCAAATTGTGAAACTCGTGTATTAAATAAATTCAGTGCACACAGACTGAAGTAGTTTAAGTCTTTGGTTCTTTTAATTGTGATTATTTTGGTTCACATTTAACAAAAACCCACCAATTCACTATCTCAACAAATTAGAATACTTCATAAGACCAATAAAAAAAACATTTTTAGTCAATTGTTGGCCTTCTGGAAAGTATGTTCATTTACCTCAGCCCTCCATTTATGATCATGAGATTCTGTGTTTTAAACAAATTGATTATTCTAAAACAGATAAAATAATACAATCCTTATCTAACTCAAAAGCTTAAGATTTCTGGGGACTTGATAGCTCTCTCATAAAAAAAAAAAAAAAGGGGGAGATTTTAACACCAGCTATAACATATATTGTGAATAAATCTATTGATGAGAGTATCTTCCCCAGTGTCTTTAAAACAGCAGTTATGACCCCAATTTATAAATCTGGAAGCAAAAATTAAATATATAAATAGTATATTACCTATAGCATCTAAAATTCTTGAGAAAGCCATCATAGAGCAGCTAACCGATCACTTAGATTGTAATAATTTGTTGCACTCCATGCAGTTCGGTTTTTGACGCAACCATTCCACCGATGCAGCCTGCTGCTATCTGATAGAAAACATAAAGGCCGACTTGGACAGAGGGTGCATGGTGGGTGCCGTGTTTCTGGACTTGCGAAAAGCCTTTGACATGGTAAACCACCATGTCCTCTTGTCTAAGCTCTCTAAGTATAATCTGTCCATGGAGACATTGCATTGGATACAATCATATCTCTCAAATAGGATAAAATGTGTGAGGGTAAAAAATGTATTGTTCTCTCTGAAGCCCGGCAACACCGGGGTCCCGCAAGGATCAATTCTGGGACCCTTGTTGTTCAGTATTTACATCAATGATCTTCCGGCTGTGTGCAAGGGCGTACGTACATGGGAGGGATATGGAGCAAGTAGCCAATAAATTGTCCTTAGCCATGGAAAGAATAAGTAATTGGCTTAAATCTTCTTGCTTAACTATAAATATTGAAATAAAACTATTGGAATGTATTTAGCTAAGTCCAATAAAGTTAAAGATATGCCTAACATTTATGTTAATGGACAAAAAATAAACATTGTGACAGAGATAAAATATCTAGGTGTCCATTTGGACCAAACTCTAAGTTTTGAAAAACATATTAAAATAATGTGCAACTCTATTAAATATAATATCTCTGTCTTTAGACACATTAGGAAAAGTTTGACAAATGAAGCATCTTTCATGTATTTTAATGCTCTCTCCACACATCACCTACTGTTGGTCTCAGGCCAACGAGACCACACTCAAACCGTCTGTAGATCTGAATAATTTCTCTCGAAACTTAAAGAAATACATCCTCAATAACCAGCTGTGTCAGCATTTGCACACTTAAAGTTTACAAATGTAATATTGAAGTAAATGTTTTTGACTATGTTGTATATATTTTAGGTTGTGATGGTTTTTTGATTAGGTTTTCATTTAAACATCTGATTAGTTTTAATGATCATTGTTTAATTAATATTGCATGTATTTGTTAGTGCTACTGACAGTTATTTGTAATGTAATGTTTTAATATTGTGTGCACCTGCCCAGGAACTGCAGATGGAAATTAGCATTTGCTAACTCTGGCACAAAACATCTTTTCGTAAGATTAATGTATTTTGTACATCGTCCCTGACAAATAAACTAATTAAATAAATAAATAAAATAAATGTACATGTACTCAATACTTGGTAGGCGATCATTTTGCTTTAATTACTGCCTCAATTCGGCGTGGCATGGAGGTGATCAGTTTGTGGCACTGCTGAGGTGGTATGGAAGCCCATGTTTCTTTGACAGTGGCCTTCAGCTCATCTGCAATTTTTGGTCTCTTGTTTCTCATTTTCCTCTTGTCTGTAATTCATAGATTCTCTCTGGGGTTCAGGTCTGGTGAGTTTGGGTTTCTTTGACAGTGGCCTTCACCATGGTCATTTAACCAACTAATTTGTTGAGATTGGTGGGTTTTTGTTAAATGTGAGCCAAAATCATCACAATTAAAAGAAACAAAGACTTAAACTACTTCAGTCTGTGTGTCACGGTTCATGAATTCGCTGTCTCTCTCTCGGCTTGTTTAGTGTGCAGGTGTGTGGCTGTGGGCGTGGTCTCTGATCACGCCTGATTAACAGCACCACCTGCGTCTCGTTGTGTGTGTGTATTTAAGTGCAGTAACTGGTGTCTCATGTTTGTCAGATCGTTGTGGTTGTTCCCTGTGTTCCGTTCTGTTCCCCTGGCTGTCTTGGATCGTGGATTCCCCCCGTTGTTCTTTGTCGAGTCTTCTTGTTCCCTGCACCGGAATCATGAGCACCTTCATCGGGAGACACAGCACTGGAACACCGCGGAGGATCATCGTTGTCCACCGAGGTCCCTGCGCCACTCACCATCTGAGCTTGGGATCGTCCACTCCACCTGTGACTTGCTGTCGTTGTTTTCTGTTGTCTGACCATATTATATCTTGTCATTAAACCGCCTTGCTATTGCATCCTGTCTCTGAGTCGTGATACTGTGTGCATTGAATTTAATACACAAGTTTCACAATTTGAGTTGAATTACTGAAATAAATGAACTTTTCCACGACATTCTAATTTATTGAGATACACCTGTATACCTTGACTACATATAGTGGTCATTTTGGGAAAATTCCAGGTATTTTGAGCAGTAGGATTATAAAAAAATATGTGCTAATATAAAATCAAATTAAGTAGGACCATTCATCCAAACAGCTATTCAGCTGCTTTTCTGACGATGCAAGTGAATTTGCTATCCACACTGGCCTATACACCACTGGATTCCCTAGACAGAAAGGAGCCAGGGTTTTCAATGGAGCATGATGAATCCTCTGCATCAGAGACTGTCAATGACATGGAGTCATCAGCAGCATCATCTTCTGATCCCCCAAAAGAGCCCATGTTCTTGCAATGAAAACAATCTGTCTCTGTGAGAGGTGCCTCAGCAGGGGTGCGGCACTGGCAAGCAACGAGCTAACTGAGCCCATCCACACAGGCCACACTCGTGGTGCAACATTTTGCAACAAACATTGCAGAAATTTGCTCTAATAGATGTGAAATTTGCCCATTGTGTTTAGCAGATGGCTACAGAGGAGAGGTGCTGAGGAAGGAGCAGCGCCTAAAGTAGAAAGTAGCAGGTTTCTTTGTTCTTCTTCTTAGGAGTTGTTTATAAAAAAAACTCTTTCCATAATCAATGAACTTTCATATTGAACCAAACTGAATCAACAATGTACTGATTTCAACTGAATAGTGAATGAGCTGCTTTAAAGCAGAACTGACTTCTGTTTGCATCACTGAATCATTACTTCAGTGTAATTACTTGTTTATCCATGTAAAGCTGCTTTGAAACAATCTGTACTGTACAGAGCACTATATAAATAAAAGTTAACTTGGTCTGACTTTACTGTACAGTTATTGACAATATGTTCAGCTGTGATGCCTGATTACCTTCCAGGATGATGGTGATAGGGTTGGGTTTGAAACCCTCTCCTCCAGGACACAGTGTGTTATACTCCGCTAGAGACACATGATATTCTCATCAGACAACTACCACATTCATATTTATCAATATTTTTCAATATGCCAAGCCAATATGAAGGAATATTTTTAATGTTATTGTCACAAAAAGATATTAAATTATACTGAAAGTGGCCTAGAATAGCTATAGAATTAGTGACTAAATAATAATAAAAAAAATAAAAAAAATTATAAACCGCCTTTATTGAAATATTGCAGTATTATACTATACTATTATACTAAGTATTGATGTAATATAGTATTATAGCATTGATTTACTGAGGTATTGTTATAGTGTTATTACAGTATTATAGATCAAAATAATCTCCTGCATGCAATATTCTTACAGGGAAGTGCCTAGATACTCAGAATGTGTTTGTCTTTTAATGTTGATGTGTAGTAGTACTGAAATCCCCATGTAGTATGAAAGTACTGACATATTGTTCTACTGTTTAACCAAATTACTAGTGTTTTGATGTATTGTAGTATATTGAAGATTGTTGTAGAGTTCCTTACAGGTGTTGAGTGTAGGGCAAAGGTCACATGGGTTACCCCATGCTTGTCCCAGAGAACAGCAGCATGATGAACGACTGACTCCAAATCCCAGCTCAATGCTACATGCCAGCCCACCATGGCCACGGTACGCCACATCCAGGAAACAGCTCCCTACTCGTGTGTCTGTCGCATGAAAAAAGACCAACCGACTGCATGAGAACTCTTTATGGATGACCACAGAACACTTCATCTGCAGGATTTACAATAAATACATTACATCTCTTGATGCACAACTATGCTACAGCACTATCATTGTGATGGCATTGGGTAGAGTTATATTAAATAATCTTAATAAATATTAATCTTACCAATGCAGCCGATTCCAGTGGGGTTGAGCTCAAAGTCAGTGGGACAGTTACACTGGTACGAGCCGGCTGTGTTCTCACAGTTACCATTAACACAGCTGACAAGATCAAGACACTCGTTCACGTCTGACATCACAACAACACAGTAATCAGTCAGAGTGTGAAGTGAAGAACTGCTGTTGATCTATTATTACTTTAGAGTAACAGCATGTTTACCTGTGCAGTTTCCACCAGTCCTGTCCAACTCATAGCCCTCATCACAAATACAGCGAAACATTCCTGGAATATTCTGACATGTGCCAAATACACAGATGTTCTGGAAGGTGCACTCGTCTATATCTGCAACATATGCACATGATACACAGAAAATATAACTTATAATCTTTCTGAACAGCAATAGGTACACCACAGTCGTATGTTTTTGTGAGCGTGTTAAAGGGGTCATATGATGAAAGTTTTCCTTTCTCTTTGGATTGTTACAAGCTGTGCATAGATAAGATCCCTAAAGTTGCAAAAACTAAAGACTCAAACCCAAAGAGATATTCTTTATAAAAGTTAAGACTCGCCCACGCCCTCCTAAAACACCTTGTTTAAACACACCCCCACGTCTACGTCACTGTGTGAGAAGATTTGCATAATGGCACACAAATGTTCATGCAAAGAAAGAAGGCATATCTTTTATTCTCGCTGTAGTATTGTTGTTGCTACCGCCATGTCGTGGAGACGCTGTGTGTTTCGTTGTGAAAGTGAAACTATTTTGTTTGGCCTTCCAAAAGATGACACAACTAGAAATCAGTGCTTAAGTTGCATTTACAACACTGTTCCAGAACAGTTCAACCCAATTATTCAGATGTGTGCAGCGGATTTTATGGAGGACTGTTTTCTGAACCTGAGAGAGTAGCCTACAATGCGTCTGTGGCACAAAGGCTGTTTCTATAAACAGGGGCAATTCCAACTTTGCAAGGACAGTCTGCCGCTTCTGACTCATAGCCTGTAAGTATGTCTTCATATTTAAAGAATTTGCCACTGATGATTCAAATGCGAGTTTTGAGAGTTTCTCCAATCACAAATGCAGAAATGGTTTATTTTTATTATGGGATGTGATACCAAAACTCTTTGTGAAATACTGTGATTCAAAGTCCACTCACACAGGCAAGAAAACATACTTTTTTGTTTGTTTGTTAGTGTTAAATTGCAAGTACAGTGGAGTTTCCATTTATATTTATTTTTGCCTGTTTTTTTTTTTTTTAGAAAGTTTGTTTTTTTAACACATTTGTGTTTAACTTGTGTTTAAACTTTTTTAATTTGTTGAAATTGCACCAATTCAAGTTCAACACATCCATGAACGAATAGTTTTACATCATTGCATCATATCAGTCGCCTAAAGGCTGACACCTGTCTTCGCAGAATGTGAGCATCACGTCAAAAGCAAATAGAACTCATTATAATCAATAATGAATCAATAATGATCATTTTCTTTTATTTTAATAATGGTGTTGTATTTTTGTAATAAATAATTTACTTCTTAAATAAATAACCTGGCAATAAAAAACAAAAAAAAAAAAAAAAAAAAAACAATTGTATATTTTGATCCTTTTTATGTGACGTCGGGAACGATAAATGATGACAAAATTTTTATTTCTAAGTTATCCCTTTTCTGTCCATAAAATGATGACAAAGATCAGTAACTTTGACAGCTCCTTTGCTCTGTGACATGCTGCTGAGTTACTGTTAGATTAGACTGCTGCAGTCTGTGTGTGTGTGTGTGTGTGTGTGTGTGTGCACACCTTGACAGGTTTTGCTGTTTGGAGTGTGTGTGAAGCCCATCTCACATTCACATCGATAGCTGCCAGGAACATTGAGACACTGCCCATTTTCACACAGATCCACATCTTCAGCACACTCATCCATATCTGCAGGACATCCAGATGCCAGTGAATGATGGTTTGTATGTTTGCATGGTGTATGATGGAACCATGTTGGTGTGGATGGACAGACTCAGCAGAGAGATAGACAGACAGAAGATTGAATGACAGACCTGAGCAGGTGAATCCGTCTCCAGTAAAGCCGTCTGAACATCTACAGTGGTACGAACCTGCTGTGTTCACACACTCAGCATCAGTGCTGCAGACATGAGTCCTGTCACTGCACTCATCCACATCTGCACATTAAAATACATATTCAACAATCTACAAAACAATGTTACCTTAAAAAAAAGGCATGATTTAACCACTGATTTGACTGGAAATTTATACATGCATATTGTGCTGTGCATTTTGTAAATCATTTATTTAGATTAAATTTACAATGTTAAAGGGACATTTCACCCAAAAACTAGAATTTTGTCATCATTTACTCTCATGTCATTCATCATTTACTCTCATGTCATTCCAAACCTGTATATGTTTCTTTCTGTACAAGTTAAACACAAAAGAAGATATTTTGAAGAACCAAACGTTTGCTGACTTCCATAATAGGGAAAGAAATACTATGGAAATCAATGGGGGCCAACAACGGCACCAGGATTCTTCAAAATATCATATAGGTAAATGATGACAAAATCTTCATTTTTGGATGAACTATTCCTTTAATGTCACACTCATTAACATCTGGATTAAAGCATGAAAGATTGCACTACATATCAATACGGCTACACGCACACATATCCCCTTACCCTAACTCTTACCCCTGTTCTTACACCCCTCACACAAAAAATTTCTGCTGTTTTAGATTTTCCAAAAAAAAAAAAAAAAAAAAATGTTTCAATACATTTTCTATATATATATATATATATATATATATATATTTATTAATACATTTGGTTAATAACGCTTATGGAAATAAATGATTTACTAAATAAAAAACTAAAAAAACTATAGGTAACTACAAATTACCCATGGTTTTGTTACATTAACCATGTTATTTGTAGTAAAATTGTGGTTCCCTTTCAGTCAGTCACGGTCAATGTTACGTCAGACGAAATTGGGATCTCGCTAGAGAGACAAATTGCCTTCGAGTGTTAACAAAAAAAAAAAAGCCAATGAATGTTGTCGCGCAAGATTTGTATTGCGCACCCCGCCCCGCAGCGTGGGTATATTAGGAGAGTGCGTGCAGTCGCACATTCAGCTTTTCCTTTAGGAGTCGTGCCTTTCAGCTTCCTGAGCAGAGTGTCGTCAAGACAGCCTTTTGACGAGTGTTGGTGTTACGGCGCGTCAGCGGGGGTTGCCTTTTGTGGTGGGTTTGCCAGTGCTGCTTGTTTTTTTCAGTTTTGTGGTGATTCTGATTCTGCTGTTGGGCTGTTAATCATTTTGGTGGCTTTTTTTTTCTTGGTTGGAAGAGCATTTAATATGAGAGCTCCACGAGTGACGGGGCGTCTTTTTAAAGATGTCTTTCCACTCGTGCGTTTCTGGATGTGGTCGCTTCCTGGCTCCATCTGATGGTCACGATCGCTGCATCTCGTGCCTGGACCTCGAGCATGCTGACACAAGGAGAACATGACCATCGCGATGTTGCGATCAAGGCTTCTCTTCGTCAAACGGGGAGGAGTCCCCCTCACCATGCCCCGTTTTAGTTCCTCCTTCAAGAGGAGGGCTACTTCGGTTCATGGCCAGGGTGATCTGAGGGTCACAGTGAGGGCCCCTCACTCCTCCAGTGCATTGTACCGCGATGTGGATGCTGAGGCCTCGGTCAGGGCGGGGCCCAGCACTTCATCCGACCCACCAACAGATGACCTGATGTCGATCACTGCAATGGGGGACGAGCTAGGCTCTGGAGATTAAGATTCGGCTGCGTTGCCTCCTTCTGGGAGAGCGGCGTTGTCCGAGTCAGATCCAGAGCTAACTGCTATGCTTGCCCAGGCCGCCGAGAGAGCGTCGGGCTGCCATGGGAGTCCCCTCCATCTCCCTAACATTCAAGGCTGGATGATTGGTTCTTGGGGGTGCCACAAGCCGATCTTCATCGCTGACCTCCGGTTCCATTCTTCCCGGAAGTGCATGAGGAGGTTACTAGGTCCTGGAGGGCACCTTTTTCTGCCCGAAACAGATCTAGTGCCTCCTCCGTCCTCACTACCCTCAACAGCGGAGCAGCTAAGGGGTATGTGGAGATCCCCCCCAGTTGAACGCGCTATTGCGATGCAGCTTTGCCCACAAAGTGCTGCTGCCTGGCGGGGTAATCTCTGCCTCCCGTCCAGGGCCTGTAAGTTCTCGTCGGCACTGACGGCCAAGGCTTACGGAGCTGCTGGACAGGCCGCCTCTGCCCTGCACACCATGGCCCTCCTGCAGGTCTACCAGGCCAAGGCGTTAAAGCAGCTGCACGAGGGTAGTTCTGACCCAGGTGTCAGGTGATGCAGGAGCTGCGCACTGCGATGGACCTTGCCCTACAGGCGACGAAAGTCACAGTGTGGTCCCTGGGTCAGACGATGTCCACACTAGTGGTCCAGGAACGCCACCTTTGGCTTACCCTGGCAGATATGAGGGAGTCCGACAAGCACCGCTTCTTGGACTCTCCGACCTCCCAGGCTGGCCTCTTCAGCAATGCGGTGGAGAGCTTCGCCCAACAGTTCTCCACCACGCAGAAGCAGACGGAGGCGATCAAGCACATCCTGCCCCGGCGGCCCGCTGCTGCCATCACCCAGCCACCGGCCGCAGCCCCTCTGCCTGCTCATCACCGAAGGTGCCCTCCTGCTGCCTACACCTTCGCTCCCAGGCCGGCCTATATGAACTGAGAGAATCAGGGGGGTGTGATTGGCTCTGGGAACGTAGGAAAGACCTGGTGGACACACTGGCAGAGCTGGCTCTGAGACATTAGAGGAGGTAAGGGAGTCTTCAAGGGACCTCTGAATGGGAGTTACAAACAGTTTGGGAGGAAGGATGGGTTCAGGAGGTACAGACAAATCATTGGGAGCATGAAGACAAGAGAGAGCATCTGGGTCTACATTCTTGACCCTGGTTTAATCGCTGTGTTTACATTAGATACTGAAGGTTCTTTTGAGCTGTAATAACAGTAAAGGGGTGTTTGGAGCTGTCCAACCAATGCCTCCATTATTCTAAGACAAGCCTAATAGCCAGCAGTGCCCAGTTGCCACTGTCATCATTTCTTTCTGTCAGAGTGAGTTTCTTGGAAGAGTCGGCACATGGATGGAGTACAGCTGGAGTCCTCTGCTGCTGAGAAAGCACTGCTCTTACTCCAGTGGTGGAGGCATCCACTTCAACAAAGAAGGGTTAGTCAAGATTGGGATGAACAAAGAGCGGTGAAAACATTTTTGAAAGTATTCATGGCCTGAGCTGCAGTAGAGTTCCAGGACAGAATCTTGGGCCTATTCTTAAGGAGGCTGTTCGATGGACTGGTTATGGCACTTAAATTCTTGATGAAATGTCGGTAAAAGTTGGTGAATTCTAGGAATCTCTGGAGTTCTTTGATGGTGGCAGGAGTGGGCCAATTCTGTTCAGCTGCCACCTTCCCCTCATCCATCTGGTTCTGTTCTTGCTGATGTTATATCCAAGAAATTTAATAGAAGATTGGTGGAATGTGCACTTTTCAGCCAGCCTTTCAAATAGAGATGGAATTCCCAGAAACATTGGAGGACCTTTGAAACGTGCAGGCGATGTTCAACCATGGTCCGGAATACAAGATTTCATCTATGTACACAAGCACAAATTTGTGGGGGTACTCCCAGAGCACCTCAAGCATGGAATCCTGGAATACAGAAGGTCATTGGCACAGTCCTACTGCTGATGTGGAGGAAGGTGTAAAGCTCATTTGGGACAGAAGGCATCACTGAAGTAAGCATAGCATGGTGGTGTATCCACAGATTTTGTTCAGATTTTCAGTTGAAGTAGAGTTGACAGGTAATACTCTCACAGGATGATGAAGGACACTTGGAAGTATAGGAAATCATTCAAGAAAAACAGTTGTCACCCAACTTTAGGACCCGCTCCTGTCGACCAAGACAGTACTCAGTTGTGTTGAACGAACCATGGGCGCCCAAGGATGATGTCTGTGATGGATTCATGATGGAGGAGGCCAGCTGAGCAGCCTTTCTGCTACTGACTAAACCTGGTAGGTTGATTTTGGTAGGTTTTCTTTGGAGTTAGAGCTGGCATCAGAGTTCTCCCGATATGAAGTTCCTGAGTGACCCAGAGTCGAGTAGGGTGAGTACTGAAAGAGATTACAGCCAGTAAGGTTGACTTTTAGTAGTGAGTGGAGTAGAATGAGAACTGGGAGTACACAGGGAATTCACCATGGGTCAAGAAGGACGGATAGGGCAGGCTGAGATGAGATGTCCTTTCGCACCACAGTACAAGCAAAGACCCTGGGTCAGTCATCGTTGTTGCTCAGTCAAGTCAAGTCACCTTTATTTATATAGTGCTTTTAACAATACAGATTGTGTCAAAGCAACTGAACAGCATTAATTAGAAAAATAGTTTGCCAAAAACTCCGGTGACAGAAACCAGGCTCAGTCGGGGGGCCAGTTCTCCTCTGGCCAGATGAAACCAGCAATTCAATTCTAGGCTGCAGCAAGTCACATTGTGTAGAGGACTCAACTGGTTCCTGTGGTCTTGTCCTCGTGGCCGTCTGAGACAAGGGGTCTCATTCATGAAACATTCGTAAATATACAAGTAAATATGTGAGTGATTTGTGCGTAAAGAGACCTTCCCGAAGACTCTTCTCCTGATTCACAAATACTTCGTAAACGTCAGATGTGATAGTGAAATATGTGTGTGTGGTTTATGAATTCCAATCAGTCGTAAATGGGACAAGCGTGCACGCTCATTCTCAATTACCATAAATCCCGCCCATTAAATCCGACTGACAAGTATATATGGGCATCATATTATGACACCAAATGAAGGATTTCAACATGTCTTCTCAAAAAGCGAATAAAAAAATTTCTCAGATGCAGAAATTGAAGTTTTATTATCAGAAGTTCATTCAAAAATGCCACATTTTAGCTTCATGCGTATATAGTGGCGTAGCAGGTCTTAAAAAAAAGGAAGCTTGGCAGCATACTACAGATGCTGTTAATGTGTTTCATCTGTTATCGAACAGTCCCAGAAGTGAAAAGAAAATGGTTCAACATGAAGCTTGACTGCAAAAAACATGAGACCACTAAAGTGGCAACCGGATCCGTTCATCTTACGGCCCCTGAAACCGTATATCCAGCAGCATCCCGCAGTGTTGCCTCTGCACAGAAGACAGCTTTAAGTCAGGAAGTGCTGGATAAGCAAGACAAAATTTGTCAAGCTGTGCTGGCAATAAATTAAATTTTATTTAACATTAAAGAAATAAATGTAAGCCTACAGAGAAATATGTGATGCTATTAAACATAAGAAATAAAGTTTACTGGAACTATTTGTGCGCTTGCTTTTTAATGCATACATACTCTTAGCAAACTTAGAATTTAGTTCCTGTCGCTGTTGCAATTGCAGCAGGAGGTATGTCTATGTGTTGAATAGGCACCTGGAGGCACTATACCATGACGGTCTAATTATATCCTCTGGGTCTGGCAGACCATGTTCCATGGCAATGTTGTGTAGAACAGAGCACGCCATATTATTTTTGCAAACCTTTTCTGTTCTGTATAACATGTGTAACCACCTGATTTGTGCACAACACCGCCAGCGACCCCTTTAAGATACTGTTTGTGCGTTCACTAAAACCCCCTCCCCCTGACCGAGATTTTGCGTGTGCGTCATGTATGCCATCACTTGCCCGCTTGGGGATTTATCAGATGGGGTCATAAGCCATGGTGATCAGGGGATAACCATTGTTACCTGAGTGTAGGGCATATTACTTTGGCATATTTTTTGCTCATTATGATTTTTTTTTTGCGTTGATACCTGAAACGTGTGAAATCCAAAGCCTATTTTACCTCATGAATAAGAGTTTAGCTTCAAATGTCAGACTGTTTGGATTTGGCCCGAATGCCGGACATAAGCCCATCTGAACCTATGATTTGCTTTAAACTTATTTTAAATTATTTTGGGTTTTTTTAATGTTTGTTGTGTTGTTTATAAAGCCTATATTATTATAATACTGCAACTAGAAAAAAAAAAACGTTTCTGTTCGACAAAGCTTTAAGTTGGCTTGCGAAAGCCTGACCAGAAAGTTTGAAGAAGTTTAAAGAAGTTAGAAAGTTTAACGTCTTTAAAGTTAGATTGCTAGATTAGTTGAAAGAAAGGAAGATATATGAGTTAGGAAAGATGATAGATTAGTAGAAAGACTGATAGTTCAAAGAATGATAGGTAGATTAGAAAGAAGATTTCATTGAGAAAGAAAGAAAGTACAAGAAGACAAGAAAGAAAGAAAAAGAAAGGAATTGATCTTTCAAGCTGTTGATGGAATCCGGGGTTGAGCATCAGTCCAAAGAGTGAATAAAAGTGTTCAATCCATTAAAAAAAAAATAGCTGATTAGCATGTTCGCTAGATGTTTCTAGATGATTAAACATGTGCTAGCATAATTAGCATGTTTTAGCATGATTTGGTGGACACACTGGCAGAGCTGGCTCTGAGACATTAGAGAGTAAGGGAGTCTTCAAGGGACCTCTGAATGGGAGTTACAACAGTTTGGGAGGAAGGATGGGGTTCAGGAGGTACAGACAAATCATGGGAGCATGAAGACAAGAGAGAGCATCTGGGTTTACATTCTTGACCCTGGTTTAATCTCTTGCCATCCTGAAGATACTCAAGGTTCTTTTTGAAGCTGTAATAACAGTAAAGGGGTGTTTTGGAGCTGTCCAACCAATGCCTCCATTATTCTAAGACAAGCCTAATAGCCAGCAGTGCCCAGTTTTGCCACTGTCATCATTTCTTTCTGTCAGAGTGAGTTTCTTGGAAGAGTCCGGCACATGGATGGAGTACAGCTGGAGTCCTCTGCTGCGAGAAAGCACTGCTCTTACTCCAGTGGTGGAGGCATCCACGTTCAACAAAGAAGGGTTAGTCAAGATTGGGATGAACAAAGAGCGGTGAAAACATTTTTTGAAAGTATTCATGGCCTGAGCTGCAGTAGAGTTCCAGGGACAGAATCTTGGGCCTATTCTTAAGGAGGCTGTTCAATGGACTGGTTATGGCACTTAAATTCTTGATGAAATGTCGTAAAAAGTTGGTGAATTCTAGGAATCTCTGGAGTTCTTTTGATGGTGGCAGGAGTGGGCCAATTCTGTTCAGCTGCCACCTTCCCCTCATTCATCTGGTTCTGTTCTTGCTGATGTTATATCCAAGAAATTTAATAGAAGATTGGTGGAATGTGCACTTTTCAGCCAGCCTTCAAATAGAGATGGAATTCCCAGAAACATTGGAGGACCTTTGAAACGTGCAGGCGATGTTCAACCATGGTCCGGAATACAAGATTTCATCTATGTACACAAGCACAAATTTGTGGGGGTACTCCCAGAGCACCTCAAGCATGGAATCCTGGAATACAGAAGGTCATTGGCACAGTCCTACTGCTGATGTGGAGGAAGGTGTAAGCTCATTTGGGACAGAAGGCATCACTGAAGTAAGCATAGCATGGTGGTGTATCCACAGATTTTGTTCAGATTTTCAGTTGAAGTAGAGTTGACAGGTAATACTCTCACAGGATGATGAAGGACACTTGGAAGTATAGGAAATCATTCAAGGAAACAGTTGTCACCCCAACTTTAGGACTGCTCCTGTCGACCAAGACAGTACTCAGTTGTGTTGAACGAACCATGGGCGCCCCAAGGGATGATGTCTGTGATGGATTCATGATGGAGGAGGCCAGCTGAGCAGCCTTTCTGCTACTGACTAAACCTGGTAGGTTGATTTTGGTAGGTTTTCTTTGGAGTTAAAGCTGGCATCAGAGTTCTCCCGATAAGAAGTTCCTGAGTGACCCAGAGTCGAGTAGGGTGAGTACTGAAAGAGATTACAGCCAGTAAGGTTGACTTTTAGTGGTGAGTGGAGTAGAATGATAGAACTGGGAGTACACAGGGAATTCACCATGGGTCAAGAAGGACGGATAGGGCAGGCTGAGATGAGATGTCCTTTCGCACCACAGTACAAGCAAAGACCCTGGGTCAGTCATCGTTGTTGCTCAGTTAAGTCAAGTCACCTTTATTTATATAGTGCTTTTAACAATACAGATTGTGTCAAAGCAACTGAACAGCATTAATTAGAAAAATAGTTTGCCAAAACTCCGGTGACAGAAACCAGGCTCAGTCGGGGGGCCAGTTCTCCTCTGGCCAGATGAAACCAGCAATTCAATTCTAGGCTGCAGCAAGTCACATTGTGTAGAGGACTCAACTGGGTTCCTGTGGTCTTGTCCTCGTGGCCGTCTGAGACAAGGGGTCTCATTCATGAAACATTCGTAAATATACAAGTAAATATGTGAGTGATTTGTGCGTAAAGAGACCTTCCCGAAGACTCTTCTCCTGATTCACAAATACTTCGTAAATGTCAGATGTGATAGTGAAATATGTGTGTGTGTTTTATGAATTCCAATCAGTCGTAAATGGGACATGCATGCACGCTTATTCTCAATTACCATAAATCCCGCCCATTAAATCCGACTGACAACTATATGAGCATCATATTATGACACCAAATGAAGGATTTCAACATGTCTTCTCAAAAGCGAATAAAAAAAATTCTCAGATGCAGAAATTTAAGTTTTATTATCAGAAGTTCATTCAAAACGCCACATTTTAGCTTCATGCGTATATAGTGGCGTATCAGGTCTTAAAAAAAAGGAAGCTTGGCAGCATACTACAGATGCTGTTAATGTAGTTTCATCTGTTAATCGAACAGTCCCAGAAGTGAAAAGAAAATGGTTCAACATGAAGCTTGACTGCAAAAAACATGAGACCACTAAAGTGGCAAGCGGATCCGTTCATCTTACGGCCCCTGAACCGGTATATCCAGCAGCATCCCGCAGTGTTGCCTCTGCACAGAAGACAGCTTTAAGTCAGGAAGTGCTGGATAAGCAAGACAAAAATTTGTCAAGCTGTGCTGGCAATAAATTAAATTTATTTAACATTAAAAGAAATAAATGTAAGCCTACGAGAAATATGTGATGCTATTAAACATAAGAAATAAAGTTTACTGAAACTGTTTTGTGCGCTTGCTTTTTAATGAATACATACTCTTAGAAACATAGAATTAGTTCCTGTCGCTTTGCAATTGCAGCAAGAGGTATGTCTATGTGTCGAATAGGCAACCTTGGAGGCACTATACCATGATCAGGTCTAATTATATCCTCTGGGTCTGGCAGACCATGTTCCATGGCAATGTTGTGTAGAACAGAGCAGGCCAATATTATTTTGCAAACCTTTTCTGTTCTGTATAACAGTGTACCACCTGATGTGTGCAAACACCGCCAGCGCCCCTTTAAGATACTTTTTGTGCGTTCAATAACTGACCGAGATTTTGCGTGTGCGTCATTGTATGCCATCTCTTGCCGGCTTTGGGGATTTATCAATGGGGTCATAAGCCATGGCGTCAGGGGATAACCATTGTTACCTGAGTGTAGGGCATATTACTATGGCATATTTTTGCTCATTATGATTTTGCGTGTGTTTTTTTTGATCTGATACTGAAACGTGTGAAATCCAAAGCCTATTTTACCTCATGAATAAGAGTTTAGCTTCAAATGGGCAACATGTTTGGATTTGTCCCGAATGCGAGACATAAGCCCAACCTTACCTTATGTATTGCTTTAAATTATTTTGTTTATGGTTGTTGTTGTTGTTTATAAGCCTATATTATTATATACTGCAACTAGAAAAAAAAGTTTGTTGAGACAAACTTTAAGTTGGCTTGAGAAAGCCTGACCAGAAAGTTTGAAGAAGTTTAAAGAAGTTAGAAGTTTAAAGTAGTTTAAAGTTAGATTGATAGATTAGTTGAAAGAAAGAAAGATATATTAGTTAGAAAGAATGATAGATTAGTTAGAAAGAATGATTAGTTCAAAAGAATGATAGGTAGATTAGAAAGAAAGATTCATTAGAAAGAAAGAAAGAAAGAAAGAAAAAGAAAGAAATTGATCTTTCAAGCTGTTTGATGGCACTCAGCGGGTTGCATGCATCAGTCCAAAAGAAGTGAAATAAAAAGTGTCAATCCATTAAAAAAATAGCATGATTAGCATGTTGCTAGCATGTTTCTAGCATGATTAGCATGTTGCTAGCATAATTAGCATGTTGCTAGCATGATTAACATGCTGCTAGCATGTTGCTAGCATGTTTCTAGCATGATAAGCATGTTGTTAGCATGTCGCTTACATGTTTCTAGCATGATTAGCATGTGACTAGCATGTTGCTACCATGTCGCTAACATGTTTCTAGCATTATTAGCATTTTGCTAGCATGTTTCTAGCATGATTAGCATGTTGCTAGCATGTTTCTAACATGATTTGCATGTTGCTAATATGTTTCTAGATTGGTTTGTTTGTTGCTAGTGTTTTGTTTGTTTTTTTCTTTTTTGATTATCATGTTGCTAGTATGTCACTAACATGTTTCTAGCATGATTAGCATGCGACTAGCATGTTGCTAGCGTGTCGCTAACATGTTTTTAGCATTATTAGCATGTTGCTAGCATGTTTCTAGCATTATTAGCATGTTGCTAGCATGTTTCTAGCATGATTAGCATGTTGCTAACATGTTTCTAGCATGATTAGCATACGACTAGCATGTTGTTAGCATTTTTCTAGCATGATTAGCATGCTGCCAGCATGTTTCTAGCATGATTAGCATGCGACTAGCATGTTGCTAACATGATTAGCATGTTGCTAGTATGTTTCTAGCATGATTAGCATGTCGCTAGCATGTTTCTAGCATGATTAGCATGTTACTAGCATGTCGCTAGCATATTTCTAGCATGATTAGCATGTTGCTAGCATGTTTCTAGCATGATTAGCAAGTTACTAGCATGTTGTTAGCATGACTAGCATGTCGCTAGCATGTTACTAGCATGATTAGCATGTTTCTAGCATGATTAGCAAGTTACTAGAATGGTGTTAGCATGACAAGAAAGTTGAATCTAGTATAAAAAAGGTTTTAATTGCTTAAATTATTTCTATGAATTAATAAGTTAGCATGACTTATTTTTTTTATGAGCTGTATTCGTTTTCTGAAACCAAGCACCCACTTTTTTCTTTTTTAAATCTATTAATCGCTCGCATATCTCCTACAACCTACAAATAAGGGCTAATAGAGGTTCTTTCTTTTATTATTTATTTATAATGTTTATTCTTGAAGAAAATAAGTATTTATTCTTTAATAAAATAAAATATGGGATAGAATAAGGGACGAATCCAAATATTTGTAATGTACAATAATATAGGCCTATATCTGCCTGCAGTTAAAAAGTTGTCATATTTGTGTTGATTCACCCATTTATGTAGGCTACAATTAGCCTATTCTAAAAAATAAAATAAAAATAAATAATGTCATAAAAAATGCCATCGGTCTGAATAAATTTGACCATTATAGAATTGGGGTAGGTAATTTAGGAGGTGAAAATACAGTGAAATTACAAATGGCATGGGATTTCAAAGCATGACAACTGAAGGTCTATGAACGTTTCTATGATGCATTTTTTTAAACAATGGCACTTAAAGGTTTTTAACTAAAATATTATTTCAACCATATAGCCTGTGAATAAATAAATAAAATGCATACTTTTCAGTGAGAGAACACTGACAGTGTAGGTTGCTTCTGGTGTTTGGATGTGTATTTCAATATAATGAGCTCCAAGTTTAAGATTAGCCTACACTAGGTTTTTTTTTTTTTACTCTCTATTTGACCTCATTAACATACAATGAAATACGTCTTCCTTCAGGTAGACTGAATGTTTTCCTGCCTTGCTAAATGTTGGGCTCATGATCAGTAAGTTGTATTCGCTCAAACTGTTTTTGTAAAATCAAAACTTGCTGATGGTGAAGCTGGGTCAGTTTGCGCGAGTCGCTCGCTGTGAAGCGGGAGCAGCTGACGGAGGATTCCGCTTGGTCTTAAAGCCTTCCTCAAACGCCTAGGTTCACAAATAACAATGATTTTTGCAAAAATAATGATTTATTATCAATTGATAATTCGTTATTATTTTGGTCTAGTGAAAATAATAATATGGGCTGCGAGAAAATAATGAATAAAAAGAGTAGGGCTGCTGTGAGTGCAAGCATGTTTCAACCCAATAGCATGACAACACACTGTTACTCACAGCCCAAAAAAAGAAATAATTAAGTTAGGCTGGATTCAGATCAGCTGGTGGGGTAGTTCTGTATAGCTTGGGATAAAGGTGTGAATTTCTTGTTCTTTCATATGGACAGTGTCTTATGAGGGTTTCAAACTTGCAGAACAGGTTTTAGAACAACTTTAAAGAAGGGTTTGATACACTTCAAATGTTGACTACTGTATAGCGCAATAAAGTTTATTAGTTATTATAACTTAAATTCAGAGGAAGTTGCCTTAACTCAAATATCTCTCACTCGGCAGCAGAGTATATGAGAGTGGAGCAGCAACAATTTCCCTCCGCGGAGCATTTAATAATCACTCCGCTCCGCGTTCATTGATACCAGAAACACCGCTCCGCCTTCACTCCGTGGCTAAAGTTGAAATGTTATTTTCATAACGTAGCTTATAAAAATAGAATAAAAATAAATAAATAAATAAATTACAGGAGAGTTTCAAATGCGATTAGGCTATTGTGTGCAAACGTTTTTTCCTACCAAACGCCAAACTAATAACATTGTCAGCATTAAAAGGTATAATTGCTGTTTTCTGCTGTGCAAATTTTGTTTGTGATCAAAATAACAGTACATTTTCATCAGTTATTTTATCTACAGATCGATGCATTTCTTACAGATTTCAAAATCAGTTACAGATGAAGCAGCACTGTAAAATTACATTTGTTTGAATGCATTATTGCGACAGCGATAACGTGTGAATGTGCTGTATCTGTTTAAATCATGCTTTAACCCGAAAATAATCAGTAAAAGGAAGACAAACTCCGTGAGAACTAGCCTGTAACGCTCGACTATTGCCGTCATTATAATCTTCTGATCTGAGAGATTATGTGTATCAAGCTATAGCTAAATATGTTTACCATGTGAATTATTGCTAAATATGCAGTTATATTACGGGCTGTTGGCATGAATTGTACTTGTAAATGGAGTGGTGTGGTGGAGCGCTCTTGGAGCGAGTGAAAACCACGAAGCTCAGACTTTTAAAAAATCCGCTCCTCGCCCCAGTCAGAATCACACCGCTCTGCTCATACTCTGCTCGGTAGTGTGTCTCAAATGCGCGGTGGAGGGTTGAGCACAATCATTCTTAAAACATAAAATATTGATATTATTTCAATTTTCGTTTTTGTGTTTCAGAGGAAAAATCAGTGTTAAGGCATCTCTTCATTACAGACCGAATTTATGCAACAGAAGAATTTATGCAAACGCGTATAAAATGCTTTAAAAACTTTGAATAGATGTCTAGAGAGATGTCTAGAGGGTATTTAATAGGTCTGCCTCCTACGTAAGATTTTTCTAGTTACTAGTCGTTCATTTGTCATTATTCAACTAATCGCAGGTTTATATTAAATGTACAACTATAATCCATAATGAGCCTTAATATATTCTGTGCTCAAGCACATGCATTAAGTTTGCCACAAAGCACAGGCAGAAGTAGCCTAATAATTGTGAAAAAGGATACATTTTAATTATTTATTAATAAACAAATGATTTCTTGTCGGCTGCAAGATGAAATTCACAGTGCTGACTCTCTCCACATGGACGCGCCTCTAAAGAGAAATACAACCTTCACAGATTACATAATGCTTTCATTCTGAATTGATTCGTTTAAAAGACATGTCAAGCTTCTGTAGATATATTTCTCATGTATGTGAAACACTCCAATTTTCAATTATTTCATTATTAGGAAAAAAATCACGTGATCGAGAGGGCGCCTCCCTGTCATGCATGTGCATTAATAATTTTTGCACAAACACTTGAATATGAATAATAATTCACATTTTGCATATGCATTACAAATTATTTTATTATTTTTTACATGCAATTATCCAAAATAAAACCAAACAAGATTTGTAATGAAGATAAAATATGTAGACAAATAAGAATAAATGCTGCACGTGCACACAGCATCATGCGCGCCGAGCAAATCTTGCACTGATATTTTACAGAATATTATACAAACCTGCATTTAAATGCGGCTGCAATTTATTTATTTTATTTTTTTATTTATTATTTTTACTTTACTTAAATTATATGAAAGCAAGTAAAGAAGGCTCCCTTTAAAATCACTGAAGTTGTCAATTAATGAAGCTCTTTTTTACATCGTGTGCATTTTGTTGATTATAATGAGAGAACTTGAGTTTAAATATGAGGACGTTTTATTAATCAGTCCATTCTTTAGAGTTTCAATGATTTAGTTAAATCGTGCAGGTTTAATTTATTCGTTTCTTGTTTTAATTAGGCCTAAATAATGGGAGCGAAATTATACAGTGCCTCACGTTTTACTAAAATAAAGAAAATTATTTTATAAAACATGCAAGCCTAGCTCACAATAGGCTACCACTTTTGATGCTCCGATGCAAAGTAAACCACAATTTCTTTTGAATAATATAACACATAATTCATATTATATAAATAATACTGCACACTATTTAAATGTGTCAAATCTAAAATATGGTGTAGAGAAAATATAAGCACAGGCTCAGAACCAACGGTAGAACCAACGTTTTGGATGGCCACCTACTGTAGCGTCACAAATTAGTTGCGCATTGATGGAATGATAGTTTTTCCTATTCAGAAATGGAAATGCTTCATGTGATGGCACCTTGATGCGAATGTGTGTGCAAGCAATTGCTCCTATTACGTTTGGCAGGTTTGCAATAGCAAAGAATCTTTGCTTCACCTCCAACTGATGGACAAGGTTATAGGGGAATTTTATATATTGGGGCATTAGCCCTATTATGCAATCAAGAACATCTGGGATGATGCGACTCATGGATGACTGAGATATCCCTGACGTGTCGGCAATCTCCCGCTGGAATGTTCCTGTTGCCAAAAAACCAAGCACGGACAACACCTGCAAGTGTGCTGGAATGCTGTGGGATCTTCTAGTTTGCCTTCTAAGATTGGCCTCCAATATATTGCATAAATGCAAAATAACTGGTCTGGGTAGCCTGAAATGACTAATTAACCAGTCATCATTCTTGGCAAGTAAGTCTGCGCGCTCTCTGAAAATACGCCTTTTGCGCAGTGCTCTATCTGCCAAATCTAGCAAAAGCGCTATATCAGCCATCGTAAATGTTTCTTGTTATGCCTGATTTTGGCCATTTTATAGGAAACAATTTCCGTAACAATTAAGGGGCTATTAGTTTGCCCAGTCCTATTGAAAGCAATTAATTATTTGATTAAAGTGTTCGTTTGCAGATGCTATTACGGGCTCTCATAATAAAGGTAAAAAGAAAAACCATATGTAATTACTATATATAATAATTTTTCAAAATGCTATGTAAATATGTACCCGATTAAGGTGAATTAAAATGCAGCCTTATTAATGAGCAAAACGTTCGGATGTTAAACACACTATTTACGTGTGGCTGGGAGCAGGTGTAGATTTCTTTCGTACCAGCTAACATTTTGAAAATACGAACATTTTAATGAATCCGAAAATTTATGCCAGAACCACTTTACACACGATTTACACAAAAAATTTCATGAATGTTTCATGAATGAGACCCAAGGTTTCATTCATGGACCAGCTGGAGTTTGTTTATTAAGCGTGCAGAACAACCACCCAATAAAGCATTATAATAATCTAACCTTGAGGTCATAAACACATGGATTAACATTTCTGCATTTGACACTGAGAGCATAGGTCATAATTTAGATATATATTTTTGAGATGGAAAAATGCAGTTTTACAAATGCTAGAAATGTGGCTTTCTAAGGAAAGATTGCTATCAAATGGCACACCTATGTTCCTAACTGATGATGAAGAATTGACAGAGCAGCCATCAAGTCTTAGATAGTGTTCTAGGTTATTACATGCAGAGTTTTTAGGTCCTGTGATTAACACCTCTGTTTTTTTTTTCAGAATTTAACAGTAAGAAATTATTGTGTTTCCTGATGATATCTTCCAAGGGTAACATGTAAAGCATGAAGAGTAATGGCCCTAGTACTGAGCCTTGAGGTACTCCATACTGCACTTGTGATCGATATGATACCTCTTCATTCGCTGCTACAAATTGATGGCGGTCATAAAAGCAAGATTTGAACCATGCTAATGTACTTCCATTATTGCCAACAAAGTTTTCTAGTCTATTCAAAAAAATGTTGTGGTTAATAGTGTCGAACGCAGCGCTAAGATCCAATAGCACTAATAGAGAGATACAACCACGATCAGATGATAAGAGCAGGTCATTTGTAACTCTAAAGAGAGGAGTCTCAGTACTATGATACGGTTTAAATCCTGACTGGAAATCCTCAAAGATACCATTTTTCTATAAGAAGCAATATAATTGTGAGGATACTACCTTTTCTAGTATCTTGAGAGTAAAGGGAAATTCGAGAATGGTTGGTAATTAACTAGTTCTTTTGGGTTGTGTTTTTTTTTTTTTTTGATGAGAGGCTTAATAACAGCCAGTTTGAAGGTTTTGAGGACATATCCTAATGACAATGATGAATTATGCTGATGATACTCAACTATATATCTCAACAAGACCAGATGAAACTTCTAAATTATCTAAGCTAACAGAGTGTGTTAAAAATGTAAAAGATTGGATGACCGATAATCTTCTCCTATTAAATTCAGATAAGACAGAGATATTACTTGTTGGACCACAAAACAGCACACAGAATTTCGTAGATTACAATTTGCAACTAGACGGATGTACTGTTACTTCCTCTATAATCAAAAATCATATTTCCCATGTTACAAAAACAGCATGCATTGTTAGGTGGTTGTCCTGCAACTTCAATAAACAAGGTACAGGTAGTCCAAAATGCAGCGGCTAGAGTCCTTACCAGGTCAAGAAAATATGATCATATTACCCCAATTTTACAGTCTCTGCACTGGCTACCTATTAAGTTCCGTATCAGTTACAAAATATTATTACTTACTCAATAAGGCCCTTAATGGTTTAACTCCTGCGTACCTAACTAGTCTTCTACCACACTACAATCCATCACGCTTCCTAATGTAACAAAACGCTGGACTTTTGGTAGTACCTAGGATAGCAAAGTCCACTAAAGGAGGTAGAGCTTTTTCCCATTTGGGTCCCAAACTCTGGAATAGCCTTCCTGATAATGTTCGGGGTTCAGACACACTTTCTCTGTTTAAATCTAGATTAAAGACACATCTCTTTGGCCAAGCATTCAAATAATGCATCTCATAATTTTGGACTGCAGTTATATCTGATCAAATGCGCATTATTATTCTTTAGCTTGGGTCAAACTAATTAATTTTACTTGGTTGGAACAGCAGCTATGCTAATTATATCTCTATTTGTTTCTCTGTTTTGCCACGGGATTTACATCCCATGATAAGCTACTACTTAATACTGTAGAAACTTAATTTTCTACAAAAGTTGGTGGCTGCCCGAGTTGGTTTGCAACGATTTGTAACGTAAATAGCGCTATACAAATAAACTTGAATTGAATTTAATTGATAGTCTGAAGAGGATCTATGACTTCCGGACAGCACCTCTTTTAGGAGCTTAGATGGAATAGGGTCTAACATACATGTTGTTGGTTAAGATGAGTTAACAAGTTTATACAATTCTTCCTCTCCTATAGTAGAGAATGAGTGGAATTGTTCCTCAGGCAATCTATAGCACACTATATGATGCGATACTATAGCTGAAGGCTGCATGGTTACAATTTAATATCTAATAGTATCGATCTTGGAAGTAAAATAGTTCATAAAGTCATTACTGCTGTGATGTTGGGAAATGTCTACACCTGTTGATGCTTTATTTTTCGTTAATTTAGCCACTGTATTGAATAAATACCTGGGGTGTTTGTTTGTTTTCTTCTAAAAGAGACGAAAAGTAATCAGATCTAGCAGTTTTTAATGCTTTTCTGTAGGATAGGTTACTTTCCCGTCAAGCAATACAAAATACCTCTAGTTTTGTTCTGCGCTCCATTTTCTGGGTTGCTCTCTTTAGGGAGAAAAGAGAGAGTCCATAGTTTTTGTTACATCATCAAGTTGTTCTGGGGTTTTGGATATGCTAAGGAATTGGGATAAATCAGGGAGATTAGACAAAAGACAAAAAGTCTTTTGTGGCAGAAGTGATGGTTCTACCATACTTGTAGCTATATGAAGTTTGCAGAAGACTATATAATGATCTGAGATATCATCGCTTGGCTGCATAATTTCAACACCATCAACATCAATTCCATGTGACATTATTTAATCTAGTGTATGATTTTGACAATGAGTAGGTCCTGAGACGTGTTGTCTAACCCCAATAGAGTTCAGAATGTCTATGAATGCTGATCCCAATGTATCTTTTTCATTATCAACTTGGATATTAATATCACCAACAATTAAAACTTTATATGCAGCCAGCACTAACTCGGATATAAAATCAGCAAACTCTTTAATTAAAGTCTGTATGGTGCCCTGGTGGCCTGTATACAGTAGCCAGTACAAACATCACAGGGGATTTATCATTAACGTGTTTCTCTGGACAATGTTATATGAAGCACCAATACTTCAAACGAGCTATTCTTGTTGCCCGCCCTCTGAGAAATACTGAAAACATTGTTATAAACTCCCCCTTTAAACCTTTACCTTTTGGACGTGGCTCATGTTTATAACAGTAATCTTGGGGTGTAGACTCATTTAAAATAATGTAATCATCAGGTTTAAGCCAGGTTTCTGTCAAACAGAGCACATCTAGGTTATGATCAGTGATCACATCATTTACAAAAAGTGCTTTCATAGAAAGGGACCTGATATTCAATAAGCCAAGCTTTATCATTTGTTTATCCGTATTACATCTGTTTTTTATTTGTTGAACATCAATTAAATTGTTACTCTTAAATTGGTATGGACATTTTTTTGTATCTTTTATTTCGGACTCAGTCTCTATAGTGTGATATCTAGTTAAAAGACTCTCTATGTGCTGATAATTAAGAGCTGGAGACTGTTGAGTGTTTTCTACTGTCATGGGCTCTGTGCCTGGTTCTGGAGCATTGGAAAACTCTGATGTTGGCAACAGGAGGACTGCTGACCCCAAATCATTGTGGATGAATCTCCCAAGGGTTTACTAAATACTTACATTTACATTTATGCATTTAGCAGATGCTTTTATCCAAAGCGACTTACAGTGCATTCAAGCTACACATTTTTTTTTTTTTTTTACCAGTATGTGTGTTCCCTGGGAAAAGAACCCATGACCTTTTGCGCTGCTGACGCAATGCTCTACTACTGAGCCACAGGAACAGATGTTTACTTCACTGAAATGTGACAAAACCATCTTATGACTGCGTAACTATGCCATTCTGATTCCAGATGGTTTCTTCCCATTGGTATCTCTCCAGGGCCACAAGAACACTGAAAGAGAACTCTGTTGAAATCCTCCTTTGAGCCAGAGTAGGGTGCTGGATGGCATTGGGACTGGTGATGTAGACAGATGGGGAAGGGTCATTGTTGAGGAAGTGGACGTGAGAACCCGTGAATCCAAAATCTCTTGAAACGGATCAGGGTTGCTCATGCTCCTTTCTGTGTTGGTCTGGTCTTCTACTATGGAATGCCAGACTCGAAGATGGGAATGGGTGAAAAGTCAACAGCGGTCCACTGACAGAGAGCAAATCAGAGATGACAGTAAGTAACAAAATTTTGAAAAGCAAATGGCAAAACTTGAGAAAAAACAGATTCTTCTGGAGTTCGCTGGAGCTGTTTGTGAGCAAACACTTCTCAGATTGAGAGGTTTCCGTGAATATGGAGACTGGAGACGAACAGACGATTTCACTGGAGATAAGTATGTAAGTACTCCATCATCCATCAAGTAGACCAGAGGTGGATGGCCTCTAAAAGTGTGTGCTTATATAGTGCCACGTTGAGAGTGCTGATGATCAGTATTCTGGAGAATGATTTCAGTGCTTGAAAAAAAATTAAATTTCAGTGCTTTTGCCTTTGCATTCCTTGCAAAAATTTTGCAACATTTCCAGAAGAACACAAAATCATTCTTTAATACTTTAGGGACTACTTTAACTTTTATTCTAAATGTTTAAAATTCATGTGTATTTAAGTTTAGTAATGACACTTTATACAACACTGATTTTCTTACAAGCATTTCCAGCTTTCAATGATTGTGTACAGCCATAAAAAAGTTAAAAAAAAATTATCAATTCATCTTTCTGATTCAGAAAATAAATACAGCAATGTTAGTAAGGTTTAAATTACAACATTTAGCATTAAAAAAACATACAACTTTAAGCTGTATATTACAGACTATTACAGTTATTTCTACCGTGGAATTTAGGCATTCTGCTTGGTGCTGCATTGACGTTATCATATTATCATTATTATGATATTATCAATAAAATGCACAGCCACATACAGGTTAACTTTAATGTTGTAGACTACACACCATTCTATCACTGCATCATGGTATGGACCCTTTTAGGGTTGACATCACAATAACGTCACAGCGCTAGCTGGAGGAAAAACAAAGGGAAAACTGGAGGCGGCCAATTCAAACCAGCACATATTCAGGCTACTTAAGGAGCTTAAAATATCATCTTGTTGTGATGTTGGGTGCCAGAATCGATGGAATAGACTTCAAATTTGAAATGTGAATGCATACCAGACAAAAAACTGATGACAGCTGTGGTTAAACACTATAAAACGAGCAGACTGGACAGGAATGATTGTCTAAAACATGCGTTTGCAACACACACTTCTTATCAGAAAAGGGTAAGTAAAGTATTGTCCTTTGTTGTTATGGACTATTGTTTGCTAATCATCTAAAGATTTCTTATGCATCTCAAGACTATGTCATGTATGAAATAAATGATGTTTTATTAACAAGGTTCGGGAGGAGCATGTCAGATACTTAGCCTAATTAACACAGGTGGAGCGCACTCAAAATAATCAACACCATGGTATAAATACAGCTGACTTACCTCTATCCATCGATGGTTTATCAGCATTCATTTTGCACCTTTTGCCATTATATCTCAGCTTCTCCCATCTAAACGACGAGACCTATACTTGGGATTTTTTTGTTCTCCAGCCAATCTGCCGGCTCCAGGATCACTCTTTCTCTGCCAAACTCCACCGCCAAGCTCCAGGCTTCATTGCGGCTGCTGCCCTCTGCTCGGCCAGCCACAAGCTCTCTACGACACCGAGGCTTAACCTTGCCTCTACCGGCGTCACTTCCAATTTTTCCCTGGCATCCTCTTATCTTTCGGATGTACCTACAATTCCACCAATCGAATGTGGACCGTATTTAAGCCTGAGGCAAACGCTGATTAATTCCGATGCACAGTCCACGCGAAGGGTAAACAAAGCGGATCTGTACAATAAGTTATTCGTCTACCAGCAATCAACCTAAATCCACTCCAGCAATATTTCAATCAAAGCTCGCAAGGCCCCGAACTCGCCTCACTCGACACCACCATCACGTGTGTGAGGATCGCTTCCTAGGATCCTCCTAAATGCGGGTGTCGCTGTTGGACAGTGTTATTCCTGCTTCCTGCTTGCCTTGCTGCAGTTTTGTGATCGTAGCTCCGTGTAGCTTTGTTTTTCTTTAGAATCTTTATATTACTATCACTCTCTCTTGTTTAAATTGATAAAATATAACTTAATTCCCACCATATTTCTGATATTATCTATCAGTCTAATCTGATTAATTTGATCGTTCACTTTTATTTTAAATCCGCAAGTGCAGTGGACCTGCATCGCGTTAGCACTCGTTAGCTTGTCATAAGCGTTTCCATTTGTGCCTATCGCTGTTTTCTTTTCTTCTCTTCTCTTTTCTCTCTCACTACTCTCTCTCTCTGGTTTTTCACAAGTTCATCAAACAACTGTGGTAAGAATCTTTCATCAAGCACGGTGAGTAATGGCTTCACCTGCTATTGTTATTTGCACTGCTTGCCACATGTATAGTTTATCTATCTCTGTCGGTGATGAGGGATTCACATGTTATAAATGCAGGGAAATAGTTAGGCTGAGAGAGAAGATTTCAGAATTAGAGACACGCATCCAAAATTTAATTGAGGACAGTAAGAATGTGAGGGCTCTAGATACAGCTTTGGATGCGTCTAGCTCAGGGAGTCCTGTACATTGTTTGGTTCCGGTAACAGGGCCTTTGCAGCGGGGCAACTGGGTGACTGTGAGCCGTGGGTCTAAACACCACTCTTCTGTTCTGATCAAAATATTAAACAGGTTCTCCGCACTCAGTGAAACACCCACTGAGAAACCTGATGAAAGTGCTCTAGTTATTGGCGATTCTATTGTACGGAACGTGAAAATAGAGACACCAGCCACCATAGTCCAATGTTTACCGGGAGCCAGAGCGCCTGACATCTTACCAAATTTAAAAGTGCTGGCTAATGCTAAACGTAAATACAGTACGATTGTTATTCACGCCGGAGCTATTGATGTTCGACTTCGCCAATCGGAGATCACTAAAAATAACATTAAATAGGTGTGAACTTGCAAGCATGATGTCAGACACTATAATATGCTCTGGTCCCCTCCCTGCTTACCGTGGTGATGAGATGCATAGCAGATTGTCATCACTCAATGGCTGGATGTCTAAGTGGTGCCCGCAGAATAACATAGGTTTCATAGACAATTGGACGAGCTTTTGGGGCAGACCTGGGGTCTCATTTATAAAACTCTCCGTAGATTTCATCCTAAAATTTTACGTAGCCACAAAAGCTAGATTTTGCGTATGCCCAAAAAAATTCGAATTTATAAAACCATGCGCACGCCAGAACCTGCGCAAAAATCTCTTCATAAATCCCAGTCAGGGGAAGATTGCGTGTATGTGCATTTCCACCTCATCTCCTCCCCGATATCACCAAATATGGAGCTTACAACGCCTTGTTTTACTATGCATAACCTCATCTGCATATCATTTCCATGCGATTTTCCCATGCACGTGACATCATATTTAACACAGAGACAGTAGGGAAATAGTATCCTTGCTATGTTTTAGAATAAATATACGAAAATATCCATAAAAACGGTTTCAAATAGTTCTCAGATATTTTAGATGATCTCATTCTTTTACACTGGCCAAATAGAATATCAATTATTTCAAATTAAATGTATGCAGTTTTGCTGATAAGATAAACATATTTTAGCTTTTTTAGTGGAAACCGATAAGCCCATATTTAGTGCAGTGTATTGTCTGATTCGGTGCGTCACTGACAACCCAGACAGCAAGCAGTTTCGGCCCATATCCGGCCCACATCTGGCCTGCATGGATTTCACACGGGCCAGATGTGGGCCGGATCTGGGCCAACACAATGTTGCTGTCTGGGAAATTATTGTAAAAAGGAAAATGCAAATCTTACCGTTTTCTCCTAGTTATGTCCTTCAAATTTAGTGGAATTTTTCATAATGTTGTAGAGATGACTTTACACGACATTAACACCTCCGTGCAGCTGTGGTTGTACAGTAATCCCTCAGTGTCCGCCATAATATCGCAGTGCCCATCATTGATCATTGTTCTAGCTAAAATATTTCTCATAACATGTGATCTGTAGTTTAGTTTCAAGATTAATTACTGTGCACCTATAGCACTCCGGGCTGTCATTAAAAAATAACGTCACAGGAAAATTATGTTTATTGTTAATGAAATTATGCAATTGTGTTGTTTGTAAATTTACGTAATTTCAGTGTTAATCTCCTTTAATGCGAGTGGAATATTTAATGTAAATGTGTATATCGACATGATAAGAGTTTAAAATCGTTGTTTACTTCATTAATTTTCTCACTCCATGAAACATAGTGCGTACGCATGATCTCGAATGTCCGTACAGTGTGTACATATTTACGCCAAGTTTATTTTTTATAAATCCCGATATGTGCAGAAAAAAATGTGTACGCAATTTCTATGCCTATTTTTTTTGCGTACGCAACGTTTATAAATGAGACCCCTGACCTGTTGAAAAGAGATCGTCTTCATTCCTCCTGGGGTGGTGCTGCTCTTCTCTCTAGAAATATGGCACATAGTCTTAAGAGTTTGTACTTGACTAACTGGGGCCCAGGTCAGGAAGCAGACAGACTGGCTAAACCGACCGTCTGCTAGCCGCCTCACATCACAGAAGTCAGTTAATTCTCAGCACATAGAGACTCTTTCACCTAGATATCACGCTATAGAGACCAAGATACTAGAAAAGGTAGTATCCTCACAATTATATTCCTTCTTAGAGAAAAATGGCATCTGTGAGGATTTCTAGTCAGGATTTAGACCGTATCATAGTACTGAGACTGCTCTCCTTAGAGTTACAAATGACCTGCTCTTATCATCTGATCGTGGTTGTATCTCTGTTAGTGCTATTGGATCTTAGTGCTGTGTTGGACACTATTGACCACAACATTCTTTTGCATAGACTAGAACACTTCGTTGGCATTAACGGAAGTGCATTAGCATGGTTCAAATCGTACTTATATGACTGCCATCAATTCGTAGCAGTGAATGAAGAGGTATCATATCGTTCACAAGTGCAGTATGGAGTACCTTAAGGCTCAGTACTAGGGCCGTTACTCTTCACACTTTACATGTTACCCTTAGGAAATATCACCAGGAAACACTGTGTTAGCTTTCACTGTTATGCTGATGATACTCAGCTCTATATTTCTTTGCGGCCTGGTGAAACATACCAATTTGAAAAACTAACAGAATGCATAGTCAATATAAAAAAACTGGATGACGAGTAATTTCTTAATGCTAAATTCTGAAAAAAAAACAGAGGTGTTAATTATAGGACCTAAAAGCTCTGTATGTAATAACCTAGAACACTGTCTAAGACTTGATGGCTGCTCTGTCAATTCTTCGTCATCAGTTAGGAACCTAGGTGTGCTATTTGATAGCAAACTTTCCTTAGAAAGCCACATTTCTAGCATTTGTAAAACTGCATTTTTCCATCTCAAAAAATATATCTAAATTACGGCCTATGCTCTCAATGTCAAATGCAGAAATGTTAATCCATGCGTTTATGACCTCAAGGTTAGACTATTGTAATGCTCTATTGGGTGGTTGTTCTGCATGCTTAGTAAACAAACTCCAGTTAGTCCAAAATGCAGCAGCTAGAGTTCTTACTAGAACCAGGAAGTATGACCATATTAGCCCGGTTCTGTCAACACTGCACTGGCTCCCTATCAAACATCGTATAGATTTTAAAATCTTGCTTATTACTTATAAAGCCCTGAATGGTTTAGCATATTTGAACGAGCTCTTGTTACATTATAGTCCTCCACGTCCGCTCCATTCTCAAAACTCTGGCAATTTGATAATACCTAGAATATCAAAGTCAACTGCGGGCGGCAGATCCTTTTCCTATTTAGCGCCCAAACTCTGGAATAACCTAACTAACATTGTTCGGGAGGCAGACACCCTCTTGCAGTTTAAATCTAGATTAAAGACCCATCTCTTTAACCTGGCTTACACATAACATACTAATACACTTCTAATATCCAAATCGGTTAAAGGATTTTTAGGCTGCATTAATTAATTGAACCGGGAACACTTCCCATAACACCCGATGTACTTGCTACATCATTAGAAGAATGGCATCTACGCTAATATTAGTCTGTTTCTCTCTTATTCCAAGGTCATCATAGCCACCAGATCCAGTCTGTATCCAAGTCAGAGGGTCACTGCAGTCACCCGGATCCAGTATGTATTCAGCCCAGATGGTGGATCAGCACCTAGAAAGGACCTCTACAGCCCTGAAAGACAGCGGAGACCAGGACTAGAGCCCCAGAGACAGATCCCCTGTAAAGACCTTGTCTCAGACGACCACCGGGACAAGACCACAGGAAACAGATGATTCTTCTGCACAATCTGACTTTGCTGCAGCCTGGAATTGAACTGCTGGTTTCGTCTGGTCAGAGGAGAACTGGCCCCCCGACTGAGCCTGGTTTCTCCCAATGTTTTTTTCTCCATTCTATCACTGATGGAGTTTTGGTTCCTTGCAGCTGTCACCTCTGGCTTGCTTAGTTGGGGACACTTCATTTACAGCGATATCGTTGACTTGATTGCAAATTATTGCACAGATACTATTTAAACTGAACTGAGCTGCATGATGACATCACTGAATTCAATGATGAACTGCCTTTAATTGTCATTTTGCATTATTGACACACTGTTTTTCTAATTAATGTTTTTCAGTTGCTTTGACGCAATCTTTTTTGTTTAAAGGCTATATAAATAAAGGTGACTTGACTTGACCACCATGGCACCGCGGCACACAAGACACGGCTCTCCTTGAGCGCTGGGTCACAGCGGCAGGCCTCCAGCCTTTTACTGTGGCTCTTCCAGCTGCAGTGTCGTATGCAGCCAGGCCTCCAGCTCTTGTAGAAGATGCTAGCGCGAGGCTGTCTCAGCTAGCGGCACAAGCCGTGTTGCAGATACATTTTTAAGTAAAGTCACTAAAAGGCAGGTTGTTGATGAAAGTTGTTAAATGACGTTGTGACATAAAAGGATGTTGATGTAATTTTGTAACCATGTCGCAAACGGCGTAGAATACGCAAATTACTACGTTTTTTTTATTTTTTTTATTAATTTTCACTACCATTTTTACCTATTTTAAATTACATTTCACTCAGATAAATGGATGAAAAAGATTGATTTTTGAGAAAATAAGTTCAACTATGTACCTAAATGATTAACGATTATAGGCACAAACTAACAACTAAGGAAACAATTAATATTGAACAAGTGCAACTAGCAACCTAATTCACATTTGACGTATTACTAGGCATCTCTCTTAAAGTCTCTAGCTGATGTGGCGCATGGCTAGCTTTTCAATACTTTGGCTGCCTCCGCATGCAGCACAGGCCCACACATCTGTCTTTTTTCCTCCAGCTACTAATAACCCCTTTTTTCTTTTTCAGTGGCCTCCAGCTTCCGTAGCAGCATCAGCGTGAGGCTGCCAACGCGCACAACACAGAGAATATCTCTCTTTCTTTTCCTCCATTTTTCTCTTACGCTTCTCTGTTTCCCACCTCAAGTGCCAGAGGATGATCTTAAGCATGAGGCTGCCTCCCATGACAATTGCGGCCCCTGCTCCTCTCCCTCACAGCTCTCTACTTCATTTAAAATCACAGTATTCTCTTTTTATAGCAACATCACTGTCCGTTCCACCAAATGCTGTGGCCTCAGAGCCACCTCCAGTGGTTCACAACATCCGAGCACAAATCCTGGCAGGTACAGACATAGACCCCTTATCTAATGCAGTCACTAATGATTGATTGGGTAACAGAGTTATCTGTGGATTATTCTGTTGATTAATCGGATAATTAAAATTTATATTTATGCTAGGAAAAATAGGCCTAATCAAACAATAGCCTTTAAAATTACCTAAAATACATATATAATAGTAATGAGGCCATAATAATTGGTTCAAATAAAGTATAATAAAGTATCAAAAGCAAGTAACAATATGGTTCTTCTGAATAAAACTTAGCATAATGTATTATAAACAAAATAATGTACATATGCATTATATCAAAAGCCTACAAAGGGCACCAACGGACCGACAATAGTTTCTGCATGTCACTGTGCAATCTAATCCTTGTTTGGCTAAACATTTAATTCAAATGTACACTTAATCTTTAATATTTGGACATACAACAGAAATGGTACTGCAAAAATTATTGAATGTGGACATCAAAAGTTGCCATTTTTCTGAGTTTTTCATTATGTTCAGCCATTTCACTGAAATAATCTGTTCAGCTTTCCCCTATAGACGGCGTGAATTAAACAAGGGTTTATGATCAGCCCTTTCGATGCCCCGCCTTCTCAGTTTTGCACTAGGAAAATTCTGTGTAAGAAACACCTAATCGATCTGTCAGCTCCGCATAACTCTCAGTTTTCAAGCATAATCACCTCGATTGCTCTTGATGAAATCTTTTTCTCAATAGTAGGACACTGATCATGCAATCAATATAAAAAATGTAAAAAAAAAATCATGGGTCTTGGCTGGCAAAAGTCGACAAAAAAAACTTGGCTGTCAAAAGTCGACATCACCTCACTTATCTCCCGTCAGATGCTGCAATAGCCTCCCGGTCACACAAACCTTGCCTTCCGTCTACCGGTGAGGCTTACCCGTCTGACACCACAGTTATTGAATTCCCGTCAGACGCTGCAAGCCCGGCCCGGAAATCTAACTTTTCCATCCTATAGTCAACAAAGCTTACCCATCTGATGCCGTGAATCTTGATCTCCCGTCGGATGCTGCGAGAGCCTCCCGGTTGAGCAAACCTTGCCTTTTCTGTCCGACTACCGGCAAAGCTTAACCGTTGGTACCGCGGGTATTGAACTCCCTTCAAATGCTGCACGAGCCCTTCCGGTCAAGCAAATCTGGGCTTTTCCATCCGACTACCGGGGAAGCTAACCCATCCTTGCAATGAGTATTGCAATGAGTATTGAGCTCCTAATTAATGTTGTTCAGTTGCTTTGATGCAATCTTTTTTGTTTAAAGTGCTATATAAATAAAGGTGACTTGACTTGACTTGACTCCCGTTGGATGCCGGCGAGAGCCTCTGCCCACTGATTAGCAGGGGCCTGTTAGCCAGTAGGGCCGTACGCCTACACCCCGTGTCTCTACCTAGTCGAGGCAACTTGGGCCCTCCTGGTAGGGCTATACAATCACGCTGCTCCTCCCCATCGGCCAGTAGGGCTCACCCGTTCCAATGCTGTGAGCTCCCGTTGGATGCTGGCGAGAGCCTCCCGGCTACATAACTTTACCTTTTCCATTCTACGGTCGGCGAGGCTTACCTGTCCGATGCCATGAGTATTGAGCTCCCGTCGGATGCCGGCGAGAGCCTCCCGGCCACACAACCTTAACTTTTCCTTTCTATGGCCAACGAGGCTTACCTGTCCGATGCCATGAGTATTGAGCTCCTGTTGGATGATGGTTACCTTTCCATCTTGTGTTCGGAGAGGCTTACCCGTTCGATGCCGTGAGTATTGAGCTCCAGTCGGATGTCGGAGAGTGTCTCCCGACCACATAACTTTACCTTTCTGTTTGACGGTTGGCGAGGCTCAGCCGTCCGACGCCATGAGTCTTGACCTCCTGCCGTATGCTGTCCAAGCCCTCTCAGCTAGCCTCACATCTTTTCCCCCCACCTGTCGAGGCTTACCAGTTCAATGTTCTGAGTCTGATACCCCATCGGATGCTGCAAGAGCCCTCCCGGTCGGGTTTTCCTTTTCTCTCTCCCAGCTCGGCGAGGCTTACCCATCTGATGCAGAGTCTTGATCTCTCGTCATATGTCGGCTAGAGTACTCCCAGTTGGGCTTCTATATTTGCCGGTTGGGCTTCTATACTATTGAATCTTTCTGCCTCCACCCACAGAAAAACATCACAATGTTTACTAACAGAAAAAGGCTCTATATGATAATACTCACCAGTGCATCTGACTCCATCACCAGACCATCCGTTGCTGCAGGAGCAGCGGTAGTGTCCCGGTGTGTTGACACAGGTGGCGTGTGTGTCACAGTGGTGAGTGTTCATCTCACACTCATTAACATCTGGATCAGAGCAGAAGAGATTACACTACAGACCAATACAAACACCACTAACAACTATTACAGACTGTGGAGTATTGACATAACAGTACAGGTACAGTATGGTAGTATTCAAGATACCAAGTATGAAATAGGATCAGGTCTCACCGATGCAGCCAGAGGTTCCTTTCTTCACGGCATAACCCATCTCACAATGACAGATGAAGGAGCCCTTGGTGTTCTCACACTCCCCAAACAAACAGATGTTGGTGTTGAGTTCACACTCATTCACATCTGCAAACATCAAACAAAGGCCCCACACCAACAGACTAAATCAAAATCATATTGTCAGATAACTGTATGATTGAAGACAGACCCAGTACAGAAAGACTTGATACATCTGGTAAGATATTCATCACATCCTTGTGACACTGACTTTTAAAACCCAGGTAGAATTAACACAAATGTTGTCTTATTTTTTTATTATTTGTTTTATTCAGTGGTGGCCAAAATGATCAGAACGCTAGTATTTCCAGCAGCTAAAAATGGTTTGAAGTCAGTTATTTCTATCTTTTGCTGTAGTGTGTCAGTAGGAAATATCAGTTCACATTTCCAAACATTCATTTTGCTATTAATTGTAATAATGCAGTAAGATTTTTGTGCTCCACACAGAGAAATGATCTGATCATCATCAGTCTGAGCTCCTGAGAAACTCTGCTCAAGTGCACCAAGGGCAAAAGCTGCTTTAAACACAAAGGATGCTCACACCAAATGTTGATTTCATTTAGTTAATAGAAGTTAATTGATAAAGAAAATCTACTTATATCATTATTTTTGACAGCATACTAATTTTACAGCATTTTTACACAAGTGCCTAAAACTTTACAAAGCACTGTAGCTTTGCAGGAAGGTTTCTTGAAGGTGTGTAGGTGTAAGCTGAATTATATAAAATAGAACAAACAAACAAACAAAGTTTCTTAAAAAAAAAAAAAATACCGATACATGTCCTCATGTCTGCTGAAGTCATGAATCCTTCATGGCACAGACAGTGATATGCTCCAGGGACATTAGTGCACTGACCACCTTCACAGATGTTAACATCCTCTTCACATTCATTCACATCTGAAGAGACACAGAGAGAAACAGAAGAATTATTGTATGTCTGTGTGCAACTGGACATACTGTTTGTTCCTCAGTGTTCAATAAAACTGTGCGTTTGTATGTTTGGAATGGAATGGCTGCTGTGTTAAATGGCCTCTGTAGATCAGCAGAAGGTCAGCAGCTGTTTCTCAGGTTCACCTGCACATGTCTGCTGGTCTGGCGTCAGAGCGTAACCCTGACCGCAGCTGCAGGAGTAACTCCCCTCTGAGTTACTACAGTACAGCTCACATCCTCCATTCTCTATCGTACACTCATCTACATCTGAGGAACATCAAAACGGATCATAAATCACATTTTAAAATATATTCACATATTAAATTGCAATAATATTTCACAATAATACAGTCAGTTTTTTTAGTAGTGTAAATGTACTGTATACCCACTTTGTGTTTATATACTCCTCTTTTCATTAATCTACCTATCCATTCACACATGAAAATGGGAGGGCAGAGTGGGAGAAACTGAGTAAATGAACAGATCAAATGGAGAGTTAAAGGTGATTAAAGGTGATCGTCTAAAGCTACTCTAATGCAGAACTCTGACCTGTGCAGTCTTTCCTATCTGGTGTGGTCTGATAACCAGGGGCGCAGGAGCACTGGTACGTCCCAAGCACATTCACACACCGGCCATTAGGACACAATGTGCTGCTCAACTCGCACTCATTCACATCTGCAGAAAAACCGTAAGATCCATCAGATCCATGAGAGTAATCAGACAAACCAAGAAAAAAAAAATCACTATAGTTAAAGGGCTTCTAACAGTTCAAGAAGTGGTCCATGTGTGATAACCAACGTAATGGAGTTGAGAAGTTCTAAATATTTTTGTAGATGATGAAAAAACAAGAGTGAGGTATGATTTTGGTTCTCACCTTCACAGGCACTGCCGTCCACAGACAGCTGATGACCAGGGGGACACACACACTTGTAGCTGCCATCAGTGTTTTCACAGATGCCTCCATTACACAGCGAGACATTTCGTTCACACTCATCAATATCTACAGCATTACACACACACACACACACCACAATGATGGATACTCTCATAATCACGGAACTCAAGGCAAAGGAATTACTCATGACAATTCCTCCACCCTGTCTAATGCAACTCTAAGGACTAGGGTTACCCTTGACTAAAGATTTATATAAACGCTTATATTAATAAACCATATAATTCATAATAATGAACCTTTAATTGCCTATAGACTATCAGCGCTCAAGCACAAGCGTAAAGCTTGCCACAGCGCACTGCAGAAGTAACTATTATTAATGCATCAGGGAAAAACAGCAAGAAGACTGCCTTAACATTATAATAATTCAGTGATGAACTAGTATTTTTTTGTATTTTCAGCTGCAGTGATGAAGTTGATGACACGGACTCATCATCTCCACAGTGGACCTGGACGTTTCATACGGATTACACAATCTGAAAATACTTGTATTCCATTTGAATTGGCTCATTTGAAAGTAGACATTCACTTTCTGTGGATATATTTTTAATGCCTGTGAGACAAACACAGATTTTTTTTTTTTATGTGCTCAAGTTCATAGAGACCTACACAGCAGAAAGTGCACCCTGTTTGCTTTCATTATTTTACAAAATCACAACGTTTTGTTGTTATTGTGAGTGCACAAAAATGAAAGTATACCTTCTACAGATTTGAAAAATGTATTACTCTTATCTGTATGAGCAAACATGCCAGAGTATTTTAAGTTAAATGCAAATGACTGCACTGGCACCTCCAAGTTATCTGTCATGCTCACACATCCTTAAGAAACCTTAGGAAACCAACAGTATGCTTTGCGATGCATAGCATGCAGACTAGGCTGCTACACACACTGATCAGGCACATTAAACCCATTGACAGGTTACGTGAATAACATTATGGTTATATCATTACAATTGCACCTATCAATGGGGCAGCAAGTTTTGTTTTTAGTTTAGTTTATTTTTCTTGAAATTGATACTTACATTTAATTTTGGCTGTTCATTTCTTTTAGCAGTATGTTTGTTCCCTGGGAATTGAACCCACAACCTTTTGCACTGCTAACGCAATGCTCTACCACTGAGCCAAAGGAACATTTTAACAGTCACAAGTTAACAGTCTATTCTTGTATTTCATGTGTTGGAAATGGAGAAAATGGGCTCACAAAAATTCTGAGTGACTTTGACAAGTACCAAAATAGTTATGCTAGACAACTGGGTCAGAGCATCTCCCGGTATGCAGTGTTTAGTACCAACCAAAAGTGGTGCAAGGAACGACAGCCGGTGAACCGGTGTCAGGGTCATAGGCGGCCAAGTCTCAATGATGCATAATCTAGCTGTTCCGATCACACAAAAGAGCTGTTGTAGCACAAAGCATGATACTTTGAACTTAATGCTGGCCATGATAGAAAGGTGCATGGCAGACCAGCCGGAAGGCCCTTGATGTGCTCAGTACATAATGTTTTCTTTTAGATCAGGTGAAAGGCTGGGTTTACTTGGAGAAAAGATGGCAGCTGGATGCACTATGGGAAGAAGAAAGGCCGGCGGAGGCAGTGTTATGTTCTGTCCATTGTTCTGCTGGGAAAACTTGGATCCTGGCATTCATGTGGAAGTCGTTTTGACATATACCAGCTCCCTGCAGACTGCTGCAGACCACATACACACCTCCACGGCAATGGTGTTCCCAAAAGTCAGTGGCCTATTTAAGCAGGACAATCATGCTGACACACTGCAAAAAGTTTTCGGTAATGGTTTGTGGAACATGACAAAGAGTTCAAGGTCTTGCCTTGGCCTCCAAATTCCCCAGATCTCACTTTAATTGAGAGTCTATTGGCGCTTTTCCACTGCATGGTACGGTACGGCTTGTTACGGTTCACTTTTGGGGGGGTTTCCACTGGGTACAGTAACTGGTACCTGGTACTTTTTTTAGTACCACCTCGGCTGAGGTTCCAAGTGAACCGTACTGTTACCAAAACGTTACGTGTAAGCTCTGCTGATCACGGATTGGCCGGAGATAATCGTCACTACCTGCATCACTGAACTTGCGACACAATCACAAAAGAACCGCTAGATTTAAATCAGCACAGCCAGCAAAGGATTGAATGCAACTGCTCTGAACAAGCGCACCTTTTTTAACAACCAAGAAGTTTTGTTGTCTGTTGCGGAAGTACAGACGTTCCTCTCATTGATTGCAGAGGAACAAATCCAGTCGAGTCGTACCACCAGTGGAAAAAGCGCCATATGAGATGTGCTGGACCAGTGAGATGCTATCCATGGAGGCTCCTCCTCACAACTCCCAGGACTTAAAGATACCACAGGTAGGGCCGTACGCAGGTTTTTATAAATACCAGGTCCCTAAATGGATATTTTTAGGGGGGTTCGGGGGGCATCCCCCCCCAAAAAAAATAGATTTTTCTGACCTACATGTGTGCATTTTAAGATGTTTTAAGTCTCATAAATGGGATAACAATACAGGTATAAAAGCAAGTCAGAAGGCAGTAGTAGCATTAATAATTTTTCAAGATAACAGATTCTTAAACATAAGAATCAGATTAAATGTTGAAATGAATGATCCACGCTACAAACTGGAAATAGAGAAGATTTGGGAGAGTCACGTGACATGCTCATGAACCTAGTCTCACTTCAGTAGAGCTCCATACATCTGGCCCTTTTTTGCAGATTTTTTTCATTTTATTTTAAGTTTTATTTATTAATAATATTTTCCCAGATGGCACACATTCGGAAAGAGCAGGAGTTGTCTCCATCGGCTTCTCCGATTAAGAAGAAATCCAAGCCACCGACCACGGGCGATATGGTGGACAAGATGGCGAACACTGTTGCACACTTTGATATGGAAGCAGATTAGTCTCAAATATAATTCACGCAAAAAACACGATTCACACATACGTAGACAATTTCACATGCATGAAACCTAATTCACGTACACACAAAAAAAATTCACGTGCGTGAAAAAAAATATATATTCTCAAAAAGCAATTCACATGCGCAAAATAAAATAATATATTCATAAAATACATTTTCACAAATGCAAAACACAATTCGTAGATATACAACTGTGCACAAAAACCTTTGAATGTTTAAAATGTACGAGTGTCTGAATGTACAAATCGTCATTTACTACGAATCCATTCGGATTTGTGTGTGTGTGTTTTTGAGACTTTCCTGGCAGAGCTCTCTTCCCACGTGGGTCTGTCGTACTCTTTAGCCAATCAGATGCGAGCTTACCATTCAACCAATCATATCATAAGCCACTGAGAGTGCATTCAAGGAGAGTAGTTTTGCACGTTCAGATGAAGTCACAATAATGGCAGAAGCTTCCTTTGTTTGAGTCTGCGCGTCAGAAACGGAAGTGCTAAAAATCGCTAAAAATGGGCTTCACTTGTCTCAGTTGAGTTCCAATTGGGTCGCTGTGTCCATTTCTTTTACTGTCTATGGGATTACTGATGTAAAGGCTTAATTTCCGTTCTAATTAATCCATATTGCGCAAAAGGTGCTCAGAATCGTGCTCCTTGAATGCACTCTCAGTGGCTTATGATATGATTGGTTGAATGGTAAGCTCGCATCTGATTGGCTAAAGAGTACGACAGACCCACGGGGGAAGAGAGCTCTGCCAGGAAAGTCTCAAAAACACACACACACAAATCCGAGTGGATTCGTAGTAAATGACGATTTGTACATTCAGACACTCGTACATTTTAAACATTCAAATGTTTTTGTGCACAGTTGTATATCTACGAATTGTGTTTTGCATTTGTGAAATGTATTTTATGAATATATAATTTTATTTTGTGCATGTGAATTGCTTTTTGTGAATATATTTTTTTTTTCACACATGTGATTTTTTTTGTGTGTACGTGAATTAGGTTTCACGCATGTGTGAATCGTGTTTTTTGCGTGAATTATATTTGAGACTAATCTGCTTCCATACTTTGAGGACATTTTAAGAACTGAGTTGATGGTGATGCGGAACGAGTTCGCTTCTCACATATCAGTTGTTCAGTCACTATGTTCTAAACTGGATCTTCCTACAGGGGAGATGAGGGAACAAAAGAAAGTTGTCGCAGATCACAATAGGCGAGTAACCGCGCTCGAGCAACAGGCAGTGGACTTATAGGATCGCAATAGGCGCAGTAATCTGCGTCTCGTTGGTTTGCCTGAAGGTTCCGAAAAGGACAACCCAGTGGTCTTTTTGAAAAGAACACTACCGACGTGGCTACCGTCTCTGGCGAGCAAAGAGATTGAAGTGGAACAAGCGCATCGTATATACACAAGGTTTGCCTCAGATCATGTTAAACCACAGGTTTTCCTCTTTGAACTGTTGCAGTACACAGACAGGGAGCTCATTTTGCGGGACACCAGACTTCACACCCCGGTGAAAACATCCGACAGAGCAATGCTGTCTTTCTTTCCAGATTTTTCTCCAGTCATAGCAAAAAGAAGAAGTGCATTTGCCCCAGATAGGAAGGAAATGAGAGAGGCTGGCATCCAGAATTTTCTTCTTTATTTTGCAACACTGAAGGTCATTCTCAATCAAGGTGAACCTAAACTGCTACACTACCCAGAAGAAGCAAGAGATTTTCTCAGATCCAACAACTCTCAGTGAACTTCAGTTGGACATTTGCTGTCTAATCGGAGAAGAGATGCTCTGAATGGTTAGGTGACTGTGTCTTTCACTGTTGACTTTAATGTTCACTTCTCAATTCATAGTTACTAGAAGCTTGCATTGTGCATACAGTATCGCTTACTAATTATGGTGTTGTGTGCTCTGGTTTCTGTCAGTTTATAGACTTTCTCAGATTCATTACCTTTTATTGCTTCTTTTTGCATGTTATTTTTATATATTTTATTTTTCTTTCTTTCTCCTTTTTTTATTTTTTATACATATTAGACATGTGCTGGTATTCGGTAATGTGATATATCACGGTAATGAATATGCACAATATTGTTATCGTGGGCACTTCTAAATACTGTGAATAATTATATATTACAAATTATTCAGAATTTGGAATGCATTTTAAAAATACTTTTTCCATCAACTTGTCAAAATGCACAACACCGCTGTATGCTGCTTGAAAGACGCGTGTGCCGCTCTGATAATAGGTGCGTTCGACTTGAAGCATGGCTACAGACGGCGATCAACGAGAGCAGCCGCTTGCAGGTAGGGGCAGAGTTGAAAACAAAAACGTCAAGCCGGACATCTTCTGCTCCCATTAGTGACACTCACGTGGTGTTTGAATACTTTATCACAGGTGAAGTGAATTAAATGCAATATTTGTAAAATAACGTCAAGCCGGACATCAGACGCTTTTATTTTTCAAGACGACATAATTATTTATCAGTGCTATATATGATATCGTGCTGACTCAAATATTTGTAAAATCCATAGACGTTTTATAAAGAAGTTATTTTTAAGTTTTTTATGATCACGTGATTTTGTACATTATTGGGACTGAGAAGGTTCAAATAAACCCGAAACACACGTGATCGTTGTCATGTGGTGAATCTCGCCAATTGTGAAACAGCTGTGTCGTCATCAGCGCTCTGCAGTAGCTCCGGAGAAACTGCAGCGGCTGAGTCAGCTGGTTACTCTCGAAACACTCTCGTGGTACTTTGATGACACATGTGACAGTCATGTGGCATTGGCGCTGTCTCAAGTCGGACAAAATTATGAACCGACATGCACTGCTTCAAGTCAGACTGCGATCGGTTTGTGCAGTGCTGAATGAAGTCGAACGCACCTATTGGTTGGTTTTGACTTCATGCAGCGCTGTGCAGGCCGATCGGCGGCTGACTTGAAGCAGTGCATGTCAGTTAAAAATTTGGTCTGACTTGAGATGGCACCGACGCCACATCACTGTCACGTGTGGCATCAAAGTACTGAAGAGTGTTTCGAGAGCAGCCGGCTGACTCAGCCGCCGCAGTTTCTCCGGAGCGACTGTTTCACGATCGGCCAGATTCACCGCATGACAACGATCACAAGTGATTCTAACATCTTCAATTCCAATACTGCTCACAAATCTGTGTTTTTAGAACGGTAAAAGCTTTTTTACTCTAGTCGCAATGTTATATTGAGTCATGTTTATCAAAAAAACGCTGATTAAAGCATATATAGCCCCACTTTATAGGTATTTAAATAGTATGTTTATGTTGAACTTTATTCTTCAACAGATGTCACTGTATCAAGCAGTAAACGTGTTTCTGTTGCTCATGAAAATGTTTCTGAAATGTCTGTGCATTTGACAAATACTGCATGTAAAGTATTGGGGAAAAGTAAAGGGTCGTGGCCTAATTGTTAGAGAGTTTGACTCCTAACTCTAAGGTGGTGGGTTCGAGTCTCGGGCCGGCAATACCACGACTGAGGCACCGAAGGCACCGAACCCCCAACTGCTCCCCGGGCGCCGCAGCATAAGTGATACCCACTGCTCCAGGTGTGTGTCCACAGTGCGTGTATGTTCACGATGTGTGTGTGTGTGTGTGTGTGTGTGTGTGTGTGTGTGTGTGTGTGTGCACTTTGGATGGGTTAAATGCAAAGCACAAATTCTGAGTATGGGTCACCATACTTGGCTGTATGTCACTTCACTTTTACTTTCACTGTCAGTTGATGTACACTGTAAGATGACACTCAACTCTATCTTTCATTCCATCCTGATGATCCGATGGTAGCTGCTCGCATCTCACCTTGTCTAACAGACATTTCTTGCTGGATGAAGGACCATCACCTTCAACTCAACCTTGCCAAGACAGAACTGCTTGTGGTTCCAGCTAACCCATCGTTTCATCACAATTTCACCATCCAGTTAGGAACATCAACCATAACTCCTTCAAAATCAGTCAGAAGTTATGATTTGGAGTTATGATTGATGATCAGCTAACTTTCTCAGACCACATTGCTAAAACTGTCCGGTCCTGCAGATTTGCTTTATTCAACATTAAGAAGATCAGGCCCTTTCTTTCAGAACATGCTGCACAACTCCTTGTTCAAGCTCTTGTTCTGTCCAGGATGGACTATTGCAACGCTCTCTTGGCAGGTCTTCCAGCCAGTTCTATTAAACCTTTACAATTAATCCAGAACGCGGCAGCAAGATTAATTTTTAATGAGCCAAAAAGAATGCATGTCACATCTCTATTTATCAATTTGCACTGGCTACCAATAGCTGCTCGCATAAAATTCAAGGCATTGATGTTTGCATACAAAACCAGCACTGGCTCTGCACCCCTTTACCTAAATTCATTACTTCAGACTTATGTGCCTCTAGAAGCTTGCATTCTGCAAGTGAACGTCGCTTGATTGTTCATCCCAAAAAAGCACAAAGTCACTTTTACAGACTTTTAAATTAAATTAAAAATCCTCCTGGTGGAATGACCTGCCCAACTCAATCCCAGCAGCTGAGTCCTTAGCCATCTTCAAGAATCGGCTTAAAACACATCTCTTACATCTTTATTTGACCTTCTAACTCTAGCACTCTCTATTCTAATTCTATTCTTAAAAAAAAAATGTATCTTCTGAACCTTTTTTTTTTTTTTTTTTTTCTTTTCTTTTATTATACAATTAACAAAAGCAAAAAAAGGCCTCTAACACTAGCTTGCTCTATTCTTTTTCTATTCTATCTGTTTTCTTTTTATTTATTATATTATTTAAAAGCCCTTGCTACGTGTACTGCGTTAAGCTAACTGAGACTTGTTATAGCACTTATATATCATTGCTCTTTTGTTAGTTTTGATTGTAAAGTCACTTTGGATAAAAGCATCTGCTAAATGACTAAATGTAAATGTAAAATGTAAATCAATATTTCATGTCTAATTATTTACTTATGTGGCAAGTAGCCATGTAAAAAGTGGGATAATGTACATCCAGCCGGTTGTTCTCTCAGAATAAACCCCGAAAGGGTGATCAGGACCCCGACTCGAAGCTCTGCTTCTTTTTATTTGAGGAATAGGATAAAGCTTTACATATCTTATCTTGAGCCGTTTAATGTATTAATATATCAATTAAATAATCTAAAGTAAAGAGTATATTAATATCAATGAAGTGTCACTCACCCATGCAGTTCTTCATCATCATAAATCCACTCTCATAGCCAGGAAAACAGTCACACTGAAAACTGCCCAGAGTGTTCACACACGTGCCATGACCACAGACATCAGGAGAGATCACACACTCTTCAATATCTGTGAAAAGTCACATGCAGAGAAACACATTAAATTCTTTATCATTTTCAGTTAAATGTATGAAGAGAAACTCAAAGGGCAGCACAAACATTCATCTGAAAATGATGAAAAGCACAAACATTCATCTGAAAATGATGAAAGAGGCAGTCATTTAAATACAACTGTTTAATTTAAATACATTGTTACCGTTTACTATGAAGATGATCGGAAGATGATTCGCTATTACTATCTTCACAGACACTCAGAATCACCTGTGCAGTTCTGCTCATTGGTATCCAGTGCAAACCCACTGTCACAACGACATCTGAAGCTTCCAATGGTGTTCCGGCATTTTCCATGAATACAGATGCTTTGGAAAACTTTACACTCATTGACATCTGACAAAGAGAAGATTGCATAAACTTCATTAAATTAACATATGGCACACATGAACTTCATGAGAGCTGATCCAGTGGAATTAAAACTCTCCAGAGCAGCAGTTTTTATAGGACCTTTATAGACAGCTCTGCCAGTAAGCACGTCTCCTTTGTTGGCGAAGCCTGGTCCTCTCGGGCACAGAGCTTCAAATGGGCTTGTGCCAGGCTCAGGGCACAGTTCACAATCTCTACCCCAGGCCAAACCCACCGTACAGCAGCACACGTCCATACGAAAACGTCCTGGCACTGGCTGCAAACACACGTCTTCATCGTAGGTGAGGAAACAGAGCTCCGAACGAACATCTGGGGAACAATAGACAAAGAAAGAACATTTCCTTCCAATACTTTGCATCACTTGGTGCTTAAATGGTACAGAACAACCTCAGCAACTGATGCTTTCCAACATAGTGCTCAGCATCATTCCTTTCTAACTTTAACATGTCTGAAATTATTGCTACAGCAGTGCTGATGTCAAAATAGAGTTATTGGAGTGGAGGTTACTACACCTTAAATGTTTGTACCTCACAAGATCAGCATGATTTCCAAAGAGCCAGAAAACATGTTTCAGTGCATTCAAGCCAAAGAAGAGCTCACGCAAATGAACTGACAAATCATCAGGGCTACAAACACATAGAGCAATTAGCAACATTAACCACTCGAAAGGGAACATCTCAGATGACATACTGTATGTAACCTGGTTCCCTGAGAAGGGAACGAGATGTTGCGTCACCTTGCCATACCTCATCTGCCTTCGTACAGTTAGAAACTGTGTAATGCATATCTTCTCACGTTATACTGTATAACATAAATTACATGCAGAACAGTGAACAGTAAGATTTTTTATGTTTTTAAAGAAGTCTTCTGCTCACCAAACCTGCATTGTTTTGATCCAAAGTACAGAAAAAAAAAAAAAAAAAAAAAAAAGTAAAAATGTGCAATATTTTTACAATTTAAAATAGCTGTTTTCTGTTTGAATATCTGTTAAAATGTTTTTTTATTTCTGTGATCAAATCTGAATTTTCAGCATAATTTCTCCAGTCTTCAGTGTCACATGATCTTCAGAAATCATTCTAATGTGATGATTTGCTGCATAACATGATATGTTTTCATGCTTGTTTTCTCAACATTGCATATCTAATCTACAATTTAACTATTATTTGAATTGTCACTCAGTGAGTCATTTAATCATGTATTATACGTATTTGGAAGGCTTTACACAGTATAATGTTAAATGCAATTTTCGTATTTTTTTCTATTTCTAAATCATTATGGCACAAAATAATCCAACCTATGTGATAAACAAGTTAGGTTCAACGATAATCTAAAAAATAATCAAACAAATCACAATACATTGTCTATAATATGTAATCTAATAGACAACACACAATCTTTGCCATGTAATTTGTAATAAGTGACAGACTACAAATGGTAAGTATCTAGCAGTGATTATGTGCTGAAGTCTGATTTAGTGATTGTGGCTGTGGTGACTCACCCACACAGACACGTCCAGAGACATCCAGCGTGAGACTCTCTGGACACTGGCATTTAAATGATCCTCTAGTGTTCACACAGTGTCCATTATGACACACTCCAGGAAACACCTCACATTCGTTTACATCTACACACACACAGAGGGAGGTGTGTAATTAACCTGGTGAACTCAAGTCGAAATCAGAGGATTTACAGTTTATGGGCCAGTCACTTCAATATGAGACAATATGTCACCTTCACACGAAGCCCCTCTCGGCCGAGCAAATCCTCGTTCACATACAGGGTCTGTGTACATAAATCATAGCTGAAATATTATTTGAGTCTATAACCAAAACACGACATCAAACAAAATGGATATCAAAATCTTTTTTTTTTTAATAAATATCAAAATATTTTTAAGCATACAATATAATAAACTTAACACGCTGGGGTTGAATAAAAGTGTAAACAAAATAACTGGCTCTTTCTGCAAATACTTCTGTATACACTTCTTAAGCCCTTAGGAAACAAAACATGATAAATAGAGCAACCAATGAAACGACAAGATCTGACCAAGAACAGCTAAGAATGAGGGCTAAAAATACACAGAGAAACACTAAGGACTAAACAAGGGCACTAAGTAGACGCAGGTGAGAAACATGAAGGCAAATTAGAAACCATGGAAACAGATGAACAAACAGAAATACTGACAGGAAATCCTTCTTTACTATTAATTATAGTACAAAATAAACATGAATGAACATTAGAAGGTATGCTGAAAGAAACAGTCAGTGTTTTAACCACACAAAGATGTCAATAAAACAGTTGGTTAACAATGTCACATAGCATTAGATTTTACCTCAGGAAAGACAATTGTCCACAGCTCATTAGTTTGCTAGAGAAATGAACCACAGAAGAGCCTTTCGCTAAATATATGCACCAGTTGAGTCCTCTGCACAATCTGACTTTGCTGCAGCCTGGATTTGAACTGCTGGTTTCGTCTGGTCAGAGGAGAACTGGCCCCCCGACTGAGCCTGTTTTCTCCCAATGTTTTTTCTCCATTCTGTCACCGATGGAGTTTTGGTTCCTTGCTGCTGTTGCCTCTGGCTTGCTTAGTTGGGGACACTTCATTTATGATTGCACAGATACTATTTAAATTGAACTGAGCTGCATGATGACATCACTGAATTCAATGATGAACTGCCTTTAACTGTCATTTTGCATTATTGACACTGTTTTCCTAATTAATGTTGTTCAGTTGCTTTGACACAATCTGTTTTGTATAAAGCGCTATATAAATAAAGGTGACTTGACTTGACTATTATCCCATATGTTCATCATGTTTTATTGTTCCTGTTAGTGATTAAGTCTTAATTATTTAATGTATGTTTAAACAATTCTGTCATGAAAACAAGTTATGACAGCCAGCCACTGTGTAAATGGTTCCCTACACCGATCACAGCCTTAGCTGAGATATTTTATTATCCTTAAAACAATTTAATTATAATTTAATTTATTTCATGACAGGGCCACAATAAACCACTGTTTAATACATTTTATGCATCTTTTTTGCTGTGATTTCAAAACCGAGGTAACTACCAAAACATTTGTGTGTACTGTTCCACCCCTAGTAGTGTATAGTACTCTACAGCAGCAGTAAATACTGTGAGCGAGCAGCAGTGTTTTCATACCAATCTGACACGGTTCACACGGGCTTCCCCAGGCTGCTCCCAGCGTGCCACAGCACTGAGACCTCAGCGTAGCTCTGTTAATGTTCACTTCACAGCGGCCGTCCTGCAGGGTTAACCAGCACGAGCCCTTCACACTGTCTGTGGAAACACAACCGGAACTCAACCACAAAAACAGACACAGTAGGCAGTGCTTTTAACAGACAGAAATACATAAAAAATAGTTTTTTCTAATAATTTTTTCTAATAATTTTTTCTAACTGTAAGTTTTTTCTAATTATTTTCCAGCATAAGTGTGAATTATGAAATTAAAACCATAAGATGTGTGTGATTTAACATTTACCAACACATAAAAGTCCAGTGGAGTCCAGTTTACTTCCTATTGGGCACTCACAGGAGAAAGAGCCCGCACTGTTCTTACAGACTCCATTAACACAGGGGCTGCTCGCACATTCATTCACATCTGCAGAACACAACACTCAGTGCTCGTGTCATCTGACTCCCGCACAAACGTTCGGGATCATTAGAATCTTCAATGGTCTCTTCTGCTCACCAAGTAATGTTCTTGAGCAGCAGATCATCATATTAGAATGATTTCTGAAGATCATGTGACAATGAAGACTGGAGTAATGATGCTGAAAATTCAGCTGTGCATCACAGAAATAAATTATTCACATAGAAAACAGCTATTTGAAACTGTAATACTATTTCACAATATTTTACTGTTTTTACTATAATTTTGATAAAAAAAAATGCAGCCTTGGTGAGCAGAAGCGACTTCATTCAACAACATTAAAACAACCTTTACAAAACACTGCACTGATCAGCAGACAGGTTAGGGGATGTCAGGCCTGTCTCCTTCTGGTGCAACACTGTAAACACCTGCTTCTGGAATATACAGCACATTTCCACATCGATGCTGAAGGGAAAAAGGGAACTGAAGGGCCATGTAAGTGTCTGTGATAACTGACCGTCACACGTCTCTGTGTGGTGTCTGAAGGTGAATCCTGCCGGGCAGGTGCAGCTGTAGCTCCCAGGCACGTTCCGGCACAGACCATTATCACAGAGGAGACGGTTCACTACACATTCATCTACATCTGCAAACACAGGACACTGGGACTTATGCAATCCACATCATGCATCTAAAAGTTCATGAACTGTTGCATTTTTTTTACAATGTACTAGGCACAATGTTCTTTGAGGAAACAAAAAATAAATAAAAATACTACCTTCAACAGATATTTTCCACAGATGTTAAATTACAACCAATATACTGTATTTACAGAAGAATGGCTGCTGCACACACACTGTCAAAGCTCTGATTGTTAGTAGTCTGAGAACTCATATTAAATCATATTAAAGGTCAACTGACCCAGACACTTTCTGCCAGTCTGGTCACTTTCATAGCCGCTGTTACAAACGCAGCGGAAACTTCCTCTGAGATTCTCACACACTCCATTAGAGCAGATATCAGGATCCAGAGCACACTCATTAATGTCTGTCTCAAAAGAAAACACAAAATATCATGAAGAAATATTACTTTGCAAGTGTAATCTTGTAATTAGACGTGCAGGTATTCAGTAATGCGGTATATCACGGTAATGAATATGCATCATATTGTTATCGTGGGCACTTCTAAATACAGTGAATAATTATATATTACAAATTATTCCAAATTTGGAATGCATTTTAAGAATACTATTCCCATCAACTGGTCAAAATGTACAACACCGCTGTATGCTGCTTGAAAGACACGTGTGCGCTCTGATGTAAACAAGCACGCATGAGAAGCACATGGGGGCACACGTGAGAGACGTGCTGAATGAAAGCACATTCATTCTCTGACAGCAGATGGCGCTAAACTGCAGAAAATGTAGCCGTTTCCCTGGACACCCCATAAATAAAGCAGCTGTGCTACTTTCTAAAACATATTTAAATAATTTTAACTAGCCATTTAGATTTGTGGATTTGCTGTGGTTTTAATCACAGCGCCAAATACTTAAATATTTAGACTTAATAGGCTATTTATTTTCAAGCTTTTTGGACTACAACATACCCTAGATATTGTTTTAACGTGTTTTGATTCTTTATTTGTTCATTCACACTTTACATTAGGGCTTCATTAGTTAACATTAGTTAATTCATTAGTTAACATAAACTGCAAATGAAAATTTTTCTGAACATTCATTAATCTTAGGTATTCCAATGCACCCCAAACAATCACCTGACTTTAACTGTAATTAAACTGTATCATCACAACCCCAGAATACTCATTCACTTAGCAGGCCACAGAGCTTGGCTCCCCAAAGCCGATACCACTAATGCCAAGTCTTGCCTATCCATCAAGAATCCGGTGAGGCTTCTGGGAAGGTGCCATTACTTCATTATAAGCCACATTCAATTGCAGAAGCAGCCCTAGGATTTTAGACTCTCTTTCCGAAGCTACGTTGGATTCTTACTAACAACCACAGACTCCGTTACGTTCTTCACCTATTCGAAGACTTCAAATCGTTGCACCTTCATCTGCACCACCATAATTAGGATTTTCACTGAACTGCCTTCCATTATCAGAGTAAAAAACCTCAGAGCCTCACACTTTATCTGAGCTAGACAGATGTATTAAGTGTCAGCTACAAGGACTTCTAGGCCACCTTAACAATGCCATCCAGATAATTCCTCAAGGGAAATCCTTTGCGTCAAACAATCTGTCAAAAGCAGCAACCATCCCTTCTCATACGACAGAGTCACATTAGTTAATCATGCAATGGAAATGTGCCTCCCGCAACAACACCTCTCATCATGGAACAACATTTCTTTTCCATAATGTCTATATCTTTCATCCCGGCTGCATCCAACTATACACTGATGCAACACCCTTAATAGACTTCAGCAGTTAATATGGTGGCTGCTGGGTTGATTCCGAACAGCCTCCAGAGTTCAGTTCCCACAAACCACAGTCAAGAGGGGTCTCTACAGAATTATGAAATATATCCCATAGTCATAGCAGCCATCCTTTGGGGGTTGAATGGTCCGAATCTACTCATCTGCTCAGACTATGCAGCATAGTCGAAACTGTAAACAAGGGATGATCATGTTTGGCAGTTATGCAATTCATGCATAGGCTCTCTTAATCTCTGCTCAACAACAATTCCTTCTCCAAGCAACTCATATACCAGGACTCCACAATCTCGTAGCCGACTCTTCGTTTCATTTCCCATTTCCAGAAATTTAGACTTTGCTCCAGAATAAACATGCATCCCACTCCGATCTCACCACAGATCAGACACCAAACATGCTTCTCAAGAAGCCATTCTTAATTGCCTTGCTCCAAGCATGATTTCCAGAATACCTTACCGGCTGGAACTGTCTCAAAGCTTCCTTTCCCATCAACTGACCCGCCGTCCATTCACAACTTAATATTTTACACTCATTCCTTCCTAAGAACCACGTTCGTTTCTAAACCTACTTGTCAGGGATCAACTACTCCTATGAATAACCACTGGCTATGATTGCCCAGCTTTCTCTCATTCTCACACATTTGCACTAATAAAGGCTTACGAAAACAAGAACCTGCATTAACCATTGAACGCCTGAACTATTTAGTCTGCATCCTCTCCGTATGATCAGGCCATCTACATTCCAAGCTTACGCTTAACTCAGCTCTTCCCAACTTTGGGGGTCCTAATTGTCTAGCCTAAATATATGATAGAGACTGTACCACCACCCTGAGTCTCTCTGAGCCATCAATTCTAGATGCCCTGATTAAGATGACCATCATCCCATTCCCTCTACCCTTTCATCCTCTTTCTACTCTTCCCCAACACTCTGTTCAACTAACAGTTTCATAGCTTGTTTGTGGTGTGGTCCTAGCTAGTGAAATTGAGTTAATTGGTTAACAGATGTTCAGGAGCAGGGCCACACCCCAAACAATCACCTGACTTCCCAAAACCTCCATATATCGGGCCATCTCATACCGTGCTGTTTGTTTCTTTCTCTCGAACCCACCCTTCCCTCCCTTTCTCATCCATTAATCCAACCTTATCTCACATTCTCTTTCTTTCAGGTTGTATCGGGGGGTCCTAATTGTCTGGCCTAAATATATGATAGAGACGGTACCCCCACCCTGAGTCTCTCTGAGCCATCAATTCCAGATGTCCTGATCAACCTGACCTTCATCCCATTCCCTCTACCCCTTCATTCTCTTTCTACTCTTCCCCAACACTCTGTTCAACTAACAGTTTCATAGCTCGTTTGTGGCATGGTTCTAGCTAGTGAACACGTTGTTAAAATTGTGAGTTGCACAACTTTTTTTCGAAAGTTGCAACTGTGTTATTTTATGAGCTAACATGAACTAAGATTTTTAACAAAGATTAATAACTTCTGTAGCAAATGTAGCTATTGCTCATTGTGAATGTTAATGCATTAACGAAGGTTAACTAATGAGGTCTTATTGTAAAGTGATACCTATTGTTCTTTATAGTTCTTTTGCCCTTTAATCTGTGTAAAACTTTTAACTTGATATATTTTTCTGTATTGCTTTATTGTATAGTTATTTTTGTTATAAGAAAAGTTATTAAACCTGTTATACTGTATTATGACCACTTTTAATATAATATTGTGATAATACCATACACCGTGATAAAAGCATAAGCAATTAATTGCAACATGAACATTTGATACCAGCATATCCCTAAACTGGAATACACTACATGACCTTTAAAATCTGAACAGATGTAACACTTCCTGACTGAGGATCACACACTATCAGACATTCAATTCATTCCAAACTCAAGGAGAAACATTTAGGATTGATTGTAAGGTATTACTACTCGTTCATAAATCACTCAATGCACTAGGACCTAAATAACTTTCAGATAATTAGGATTGAATCAGTTAGAAATACCAAAGGTTTACTCCAAACAAGACGCATCCAGTTTTAGCTATCATGCCACCCACAGCTGAAACCAGCTTTCAGAAGAGAGAGATTTTTTTAGATAATTTGATTTTTTTTTTTTTTTTAGATTCTAAATTTTAGTTACCTGTAATACCCCTATAGCAGATCTGAGACATATGGAATGATAATTTTAATCCTATTATTTTCCCGTCACACATTATGTAATTTTCTGTGAAATGTGTCAACTCAATGGCTGAAAATCAGAGTAAAACTCATGTAATGCGTTCCAGCCTTTATCATGTCACTGTCTGCAGGATCAAACATGAAGCATGATATCAGACTCACCTTTGCCATCAGCAGAAAACCCCACACCGCTCGCACACAAGGCCTGGAACTCAACTAGAACAGCACATGACAGCAGTGTACAAACCTCTCATCCACGTCAAAACACAGATTTAGTTTCATGAGACTCATTTGAATAAACTGCACTCCGCTGAGAACATCACTGAGGACAACTCAGATGAACTCAGATGGGAGAATAAAAGCAGCTACAAGATAAATGACAGGAAAAGTGGATCATAATCTTCATTAAATATTCAGGTATAAGAGATATATTTGATGTGCTCTTCACTGATGGGATGCATGGCAGAAGAAAGAGCCGGTTATTAATTATCATTCAGTTGTTTATGGATGCTTTAATTAAGCAGAGCTGGTTTTAGCAGCAGTTCATTTCCATTTGCTCTTTATATTGGTTTGGTTCTGCTCCTAAAACTCTCTCGTTAAGACTAACAGCACATGAAAAATGCACAGCTTGAAGCGTTTCAGTGTTTAGTTTGCTGTAAACTGCAGCGTGTTGACTCCCATATGCCTCAAGAGTCATATCTATCCTGGACATTCACACATCAACAAATCCCAGCCTTACACATGTCTTCTCACCAGAAATGTGAAGAAACAAGCTGCAAGACTGAAGCAGACTCAATCTATTCAGGCCTGCACAGATCAGCAGACAGATGTCAAAAACAGGCCTCTGAGCAGCTCAGATTGTGGAGGAGCAGCGTTTGAAGCAGCTGTGAAGCGTTTGATCGGTGTACCTGAGTGTTTGCCGGGGCAGGGCCGGCATGGCTCACCGAAGCCGTAGTCAGGGTTGGCACAGCAGCACTGTGACTTGATGACAGACCGCTGGAAGAGCCGCGCACACCAGCCTGTCTTTACAGCCCCGTAACAGCTGCTGCGCATGTGTGTGTCTGCCACAGAAATATGGGAGGAATACAGCCAAAACTGGACCATACTGCTACAGAAACACACAAATTACAGACTACGAGAAACCTTCAAAGATCTAAATCTTCAAAGAGTATCCTTGTGAGGAATTATACGCCTTTTTGAGGTAAACACTGCAGCTGCTGCTTATATTAGGAGTCATTTTCCTGTTGTCTTAATCAAATCCAAGTTTTGTTGTGAGAGAAATAACAAAAATACACAAAATAAGGACAGGGTAAACACAAAAATATAATCACATGAAAATATACATTTAAAAAGATAAAGGAACTGGCAACAAATGGAAATCTATACAGTAATATTTAGGAATATATTCTGTGCTGCTGTACACAAATCATTTGTTTTAAGAGAGTTACTTCGATCACACTTTTAAGGTGTCCTTGTTACGTGTAACATGTATAATAACAATAAATTATGCATTATTACATGCAAGTAACCCTAAACCCAATCCTAATCTTAACCCTAACCATATAGTAAGTACATTAATATTACTCTGTACTTAAATGTATAAGTACACTGTAACAAGGACACTTCTATCTTTGGCTTTAGTGTGTCAGTAGGAAACATCAGTTTTACATTTCCTGCAGCAGACCGTCTGATCTCATCATCACTGAGTGCATCTGGGATTATACGAAGAGTCTTAACAGTGGTCAGACCAGATACTGATTTTATTTGGATTTTATTCTATTTGATTTAAAATAACAACTAATTATGGCATAACTGGTAATTAGTGAGAACCGCGAATGCTACAATTAGCACACGAATAAGCCTCGTTTTGCAGGGTGTGTTGAACTTAACACGGGGCTGTTTGCACGATTATTCCTAGTGAATTAGTGAATTGTCCCACTAAGAGACAGACAGCTCGCTAAAGCAAATCAGTACACTTTATCTAGGAATTTAATAAATCAGGGCTTATGTGTACAAATATATTACTGTGCATGCAAGTGTGCTCTTACCGACACATGTGCGGCCATCTATTCCTACGGTAAGACCTGCGAAACACTCACACCTGAAAGAGCCCTGTGTGTTCACACACCGTCCGTTCATACACACACCTGGAGTCCGGCACTCATCTGTATCTGTGTGAGACACACACACACACACACAACACAACGCCTGACATTAATCACACATATTCTACCGCAAGCAGTGTCATTTCTACAGAAGTCCTCTTTGGAAGAGGTTAAAGAGTTTGTCAGAGTTCACCTGTACAGTAGCGTCCGCTGGAGTTGAGGCTGAATCCAGGTTTACACACACATTTAAAGCTGCCGTCTTCATTAATGCACATGCCGTTAAGACACATGTTTGTGGCGGCACATTCATCGTGATCTGATTGAGAATGAAGCAGACTGGTGTGTACATTCATACTGTAGGAGCTCATGCAGATAATAGAGAATTCACGCTCTTCACGTCACATCCTTTATAACAGCCCACCCTGAGATCTTTCTCACACTTCATTTGACCCTAATTTAATTACTGGATTATAGCAAAAAATATTATGTGTGTGTATGTGTGTGTGTTTAATAAACTATTAGAGGTAACTGCTATGGAAAGAGTTGACCTTGTTCTGGACAATGTCTTACCCATGCAGTTTTTCCCATCAGGCGTGAGCTTGAATCCCGCGTTACAGATGCACTGAAAACTGCCCTCTGTGTTGAGACAGCGGCCGTTCTGACACAGCAGGCCATTCTGAAGACACTCGTCAACGTCTGCAAAACAAGAATATCACAGTAGAGAATACAGCTATTCATACTGGTCCTGTAGGATCAAAACCATTATGGAGATTATGGGCACATTCAATCTCGTCAAAGTCTCAGAAGCAGAAGTTGCAAAATTGTGGAGGACTTGCATGTTTTTAGACCACAGAGATGCACATAAAAATGTTAAGTCTTAAAACAATTTGATGCTTTGATGCACTTTATGCTAATTGTAGACACTTTTTTTTTTTTTTTTTTTTTACAAATCATTAGGAAATATACCTTTGTAATTCAAAAACAAAACAAACCAGAATGGTGCTATTTAATTTATTCATCTATTTGTATAAGATGCCACTGACAGCACTAAAACACACAGCGGTGTGGATTGTGGGATGATTCTCACCAGCGCAGGCCTGTTTGCCAGGAACCCTGAGGAAGCCTGAGTGGCATCTGCAGTAGAAGGAGCCAGCCGTGTTGATACAGTCTCCATTAGTGCAGGGCTCCAACACACACTCATCTACATCTGCACACAAAACACACAACACTCACAGCAATCAGCCAAGGTCACTGCTTTAGGCAGGTTTCTGCTGGTTCATTTTCTAATATACATTTTGAGGCTCTTTGAGATGTCGGGTCAGATTCTGGATGATGCAAACTTTTTTTTTATACTGAGCAACTGAATACAATTCATGTCTGATTCATGAACATTTGCTTTGTAGACAGATAGGCTGTCATGTTGAGATGACCTGAACACTCTCCTCTGCTGTCCTCTCTGTATCCGCTGTCACAGTCACAGCGGTAGTCAGAGCCCACCGGTACACAGCGTCCATTCAGACACGGACCACACCTGCTGACAGTCTCAGTCACACCAACTGCAAATCAAACACAAGCTCATCAGGGCCTTAAAAGCAGCTTGACAGCACTTGTTCTTGGTCTTGTTGGGTCTTGCTCACCGACAACAGGACGCTGTGGTTTAAATCCATGACCATTCCCTGAGATCTGAGGGATTTGGGGAATGTGATGAATCTGAGGTGTGATGAGTCCATTGTTATTAAGTGTGTGAAGTATCTGGTCATTAGAGGCAGGTCTGAAGCCGCTGGGAAGCTGAGAGGGCATGTCAGGATGCTCTTCACTGAAGCCACTCAGGGCAGAGCCCACCAGACAGATCCTGTAGTATTCGTCTGTAGGGAACAGAAAAGAGAGACACAGCTGTCTATTCTACCAATCTAACAGTAACAGCTTTAGCAGCATGCCGTCACCAAACTATGGAGTCGGAGGACGTCTGCGCAGACGGTGTGCAATACCGTTGCCTTTACTGTCCCAACATTTATCCAGCTGTTCGCTTCAATCGAACTGCCAACGTAAATGATGTTTCAGCAGAGGTGCTATATCTTTGATTGGAATATTTATTGGTATCCGTTACTCCAATAACTTCTCAGAAAAGGCCCAAGCCATTGTTGGTAGTTCTAACGGATTCTGATAACAAAACAAATGTAAGAGTGAAGACATTACTGAAGTGTGTTGTTAGGAACTTTTGCTTTGATGAGTCCAGTGGCAGTGGCTTTTATTTCTGGAACATTTCCTTCAAAACAGTCGCTGTCAAATTTTAAACCTAATAAAATGTATACCTAGAAGGTAATGTCACTGAATAAAGCTTTAACCAGATGTTTATTGATAATAAATAAATATAAAATAATAAATAACACAAACAAATAGCAAAGTAAGTATGATTTGAGCCTTTGGAGGAGTGTATTAATCACCTGATCGTGGCATAGGACACATTTCATGAGCTGTGCTCTGACTCCAGCAGCGTCCACGCTCACAGCAGCACTGGACTTTACTGAAGCGTCCGCTGATTTCCTGAGCACAGCGTCCATTCACAACCGACGCAAAACACACGCCTGTGTGCTGCTCTGAAACATACACACAGACACATGCCTATTCACAATGAGAGAACGACATCTAGTCCAAAATACTGAACAAAACATTTAGGTGAACATTTGATCCACTTCAAGGTGATACACTCCATTAAAGTCTCTTCTACATGTGTGTGCCCTGCATGTACACATATAGCTCAGTCAAGGGTGTTCATATACTTTCTAGCAGTGTGTGTATCTCTGGGTAATCCTGCAGTTATTAGTTTGTTATACTGTATTAACCAACACATTCACTACACACAGGTATAAGTATAGACTTCACCTGTGGAACAGGAAATCGCTTTGAACATTAATGTTGCATAACATCTGTGCTTATGGATGTGGTTTGTACATGTGCTTTCATTAAAATCAAAGGATACAGTCAGAATTCCTCAGACAGCCGGAGACACACATGCTCTGGCACTGATCTGCAGTTACTGACAGTATAAAGGAGGTCACAGAGTTCCCTCTCTGTGCTCATCTGACAGAAGCAGCTCTGATGCAGCTTTTCTGTTCTCTCTGATTTGCCGCTCTGGTTCTTTTCAATTTCTGCAAGGTATCTCTCTATGAGAGGAAAGTTTTCTCACGTGTGTAGCTGTGGCTCCTGTCTTTCTGTCTCCAGCCTTCAGTTAGTGCTCATGAACCCACTACTCACTAGCTCCTTTAAACAAACTACTCTTTTAGTCTTAGTAGAAGACAGACAGACAGACAGACAGACACAGATAGATGGATGGATGGATGGATGGATGGATAGATAGATGGATAGATAGATAGATAGATACACATACACACCATAATCATTACCAATGTTTCAAAGTCTTTAGTATAAAGCTGGGATCATTCCAGCATGTATACACATAAAACAGAGAAAAGAGTCCATCGCTGTCCAACTCACCGAGGCAGCGCGTCCGGTCTGCAGACGGCCAGAATCCAGCAGGACACACACAAGAGAAACTGCCCGCTGAATTAATGCAGCGTCCTCCATCACACACATGCTGGACGGTGGAGCATTCATCCACATCTGAGAGGTTTACACATTCAAATACACTTCACTCTTATTAGCTCAAGTGGGTTCATTGCTCCAGTATGGCAGGGGAAAAGAAAATACAGTGCACACATTTACTGCTCTCTCATTTTTTGTTAAGTATACCATTATTCATTTACTGGCATGCTTACTGATGTAGAATAACATGTATGTTACTTACCCTCACACATCAGCGAACTCCTGTGCTGCTGGAAACCCGTGGGACACTGGCACTGATACGAGCCCACAGTGTTGATGCACTTTCCTCCTTTACACAGCTCAGGCACAACCTTACATTCATCAACATCTGGACAAAGAGAAAACATCACACAACTCCCTTAAATCCTTTTCTCTTGAAGTGTCATTAATGAGTTTGCAAATGGGAAGCCACAGTCTAGGATTGAGCTACTGACTGAATGATAATCAAAACAAACAACAACACTCCTTTTTAAAAGTGTTGCATTTATAATGTCACACAGTGAGGCGGGTAAATCCAACATCAAATCAATGAGACTACAATAGTAAGAGTAACAATTGGTCACTCAAAACACATTCAACCATGTGAAGACAACAGCCAAGGAATCAGTGGAAATTTTGTGGTTTGTGTTTATACTACAGTTCAATTACTGCACACCTCAGCAACACTCAGCAGCGGGAGAGTAAATGATTCAGTTTCTAATGAAGACAATCATTGCTTTGTTCCTGAATAAATCAGCATTTTTTTAACCATCACTTGTTGGCACCTACTGGCGTGTTGAAGTTATTTGCAGGAATATGCTGGTGTGATCAGAAAATTCTGGTCTAGTTATACCTATTAAACCCAATGGTTCATGAAAAGTGAGAGTAGATGGGCCAATTTCAGAAACAGTATAAGCTGTAGCTGAGTCAGTCCACTGGTGTTACAATGAACAGAAGAAACCGCAATGAACAAAAAAAACGAAGCAAACAAGCTAAAAGAGCTAGCCTGCAAACAGCACAAAATCATCACTTGGTCAGCAGTTCTTTACAACAGCAGCTACAATTTCTGGAGCTCTAGATATCATGGAAACAGCACAAAAGTGTCTTCTCTGCACTGCTCATGAATGTTGACTGGAGCAAGCTGAAATACAGCCCACTTCTGCATATACACTACATGACTGAGACCAATCATCCCGGCACATGGATTTTATACCAATGACACGCAGCCCTGCTTCTCATTCCAGCCTCATGATACTTGCAGTAGCGTGGATGACAAAACACCATCTAAATCTGCCATTCATTTGGGAGTTTGATGCAGATGAATGCTGAACAACACCTTGATCCCAGGAGATTTCACTTTTACCTCTCTGTCACCACACTACATTCAAGACACTGCTGCTTAACATAGAGGGACAAAACTCTTTCTCAAATCTGCACAGCTCTCAAATCCTCTCTGTTTTCTAGAAATGCCTCAAAGACACAGTTCTTTAAGTTGGACTCAAGCTTCTGCTGCTCTGGGTCTTCTTGACTTTTCTCAACTACAACAGTGGCGATCACTTCAATCCCCACTGTTAATGGAAACTGTTGACAAACTTACTCTTTAAGTCAAAGTGTGTCATTTCTACACCACAAAAATGCATTTTCAAACTGGTTTTCTGAACCCTCCCACTGTCTGCCATATTCCTGTCTTGCGAAGATCAAGTACCTGATGTAGAATCTCTCAACTACATGTCACTTTGGATAAAACAGTGTCAATTAAATTTATAATTTTAAGTGTAAATGTATTTCCTTCAAGGATGACCAAAATCCAATGCTTAAATGTATCAATGAATAACGTTTACCAAAGCGTTGACACATTAGTGTCTGTGATGGACTGGGCGCTGACCTTGGCAGGCTCCTGTGCGGGTGTTTGGTGTGAATCCTGTGCTGCAGGACGAGCTGAGTGCTGGACACATCTCACACAGATGACCCCACGCCTGCCCCACTGTGGCACAGCACAGAGCCTTACTGCTCACGAACCCACGGCTCTGAGCCGCACACGGCCTGCGGGGCTCCTGGACGAAGCACGGCCCTGTCCGGTAATCTGACATAGCCACAACAGTCACAAAGCACACTGTTCACAATCTTCAGGTCAAAATGGTAAAAAATATAATTTTATCACCAGGCAAGAGAGAATACTGGACAAAAACAAGAATAGTTAATTTTCTTATTTAAGGAAAACTGAATTGTCCTCTGAATGAAAGGTGCATCTTAAAGAGATAGTTCACCCAAAAATGGAAATGTGATGTTTATCTGCTTACCCCATCCAAGATGTAGGTGACTTTGTTTCTTCAGTAGAACACAAATTATGATTTTTAGCTTCAGCCTTTGCAGTCTCTCAGTCATACAATGCTTGGCAATGGTAACAGAATCTGTGAGATAAAAAAAAAAAAAAAAAAAAAAAACAGAAAAATCCAAGTTAAAACCAGCGGCTCGTGACGATACATTGATGTGTAAAGACATAAAACGATCAGTCTGTGCAAGAAACTGAACAGTATTTATATCAATTTTTTTCCCTCTGATTCACGCAATGTCTTGAACTGCTAGAACTCTTGTGAACATGCTTAACAGCAGCCTGCATCAGCGGAACATTGACAATCCTGATTGAGATTGTAGATAGAGTGTTAATGGTCCATTTGAGAGATAGGTGGCGGTAATGCACTGATAAGTCTGCGATCCGCCATAAAGCCACAACAAGAAGAAGATGCAGGCTGCTGTGAAGCATGTTCACAAGAGTTCTAACAGTTCGGACATTGTGTGAATCAGAGGTAAAAAAACTGATATAAATACTGTTCAGTTTCTTGCAAAGACTGATCGTTTTATGTCTTTACACATCAATGTATCGTCACGAGCCGCTGGGTTTAACTTGGATTTTTCTTTTTTTTTGTTTGTTTTTTTTTATCTCACAGATTCTGTTACCATTGCCAAGCATTGTATGACAGAGACAACGGCTGAAGCTAAAAATCATAATTTTGTTCTACTGAAGAAACAAAGTCACCTACATCTTGGATGCCCTGGGGGTAAGCAGATAAACATCAAATTTTCATTTTTGGGTTACCTATCGCTTAAATGTCCACATGTGTCTGCTCTGTCCAGATGATGAGCATACATTCAGCTCACAGACAGAGATAAACAGCATTATAAAAATTCAGGTGAATTTACAACCCAATTCACACAAATAAAGGAAGTCCAACAATACTACCATGCTGTATAAAGTTCTGTATAGAGTTCATAATCCATAATAACACTTCCTCCAGTGAAAAAGAGCATCTCCTGTTGTCTCTCACATCAAAATCCAGATACATATTTGTTTAGAGCTGTTTAAACGCTGCTTGATCTGCGCAGATTTCTCTCCTGATTCACACCAGAACAATTTTACACTGGAGGAAGCGTTATTATGGATTATGGACTCTATGTATTTTAGTTATAAAGATCTTGATGGATTTGTTTCAGCCTTTGTCTTGCATAACACCACTATAGCATTGACACAAAACATTTGTGCATTTACAATTTGCAGACTGACTGTTTTACCATCTCCAGAAGAGTTTTAATAACCTTTATTGTCTACAAAACGAACAAACAAACATGTTTCATTTAATGATGTTTAAAAGAGTCTGGAGAGTGCAGGACTCATGTAGTCTGAACAGCTTGACATGTGCTCTGCATTACATAACCATGAGCTTTCATTTCCCATCAGCCCCTGTGCCAACTCCTATACATCCATCTTTCTCTTGATTTTCTCTTTCTCTGCTTCCTGAGCATGAACACAGTTTCACAGCTGAGGGTTCAGCTTCACATTTAAATGGTCAGTGTTGCTCAGAATAATTTTCCATATGATACATATGCTTTATAATCACCAGGACACAAGACACATGCAGCATTTCCTTTCATTTCAAAACCTTTCTCAATACAACTAGATAACGATACGACTAGAATTCAGATACTGAGGTTGTTTTAGATTTACTCTACAATGAAACATGGAGTTCATAATTTTACCAAAAATGTTGCTCTTATTAATCATTACACATTTAGCTTTAATTAACATGAAAATATAATATAACATTTACTTTTTTCTACATGCCCCTACTTTTAATGCTTTTTGTCTTCATATACTTATTGTCTTAAAATATAAATGAATGTTATTTAATTTCTGCGATTTTAAATGTCTGAGACTGACAGTAGACGTCTTGTTCTTACCTCTGTCGCAGTGTGGTCCAGTGAAGCCATACACACACACGCAGCGGTTCGGTCCAACACAGCGTCCACCGTTAAGACAGGTCTTCTCACACACAGCTGGAACAAAACCACCTGCATTCAAAAGCTGCACTGCTTTGGGCTCAGCGTCTGCCTCTCATATGCATCTGAATATCACAAATCATAAGTCTGATGCTTGTGAGAATCAAAGAACTACAGATCACAACCATCCTTCAGATTATATCGAGTTAATTAAATGTCCAAATATTGGACATACTCTGCATGATTTGATGATGAAAGTGTGTCAGGCATCTGTGTTACATGTCCCACGTAAAAAACACTTAGATCATCGTAATTTGAAAATCTAGTCACTCCACCGTAAGCGAGCAGCGATTACATCTGGCTCTCAACACAGGTGACATACAGGTTAATGCTGCTCATTTTGCATTTCAAAGCACTGGCAAAAGGCCACGGCTTTTGAACCAGAATAAAAGACTTTTAACATTAGCTGAGCCAACAGCTTTGGCCTGCCCTCAACTGTCTATAAGCAAAGCCTTGAACTCCTTCTCTGGATGATTTACCTCAGCTGCATCTCTGGAGAAGCCTGCTCACCTCCAGCAGAAGATTATACCTCAAGACAGATCAGGACACTGCAGATCCTTCAGCACAGCGGTGTGTGTTTGCATGCATTCCAGTGAAGCATGTGCAGGCTGACATTCTACATGCTTTTACTGTATCTACTGTGTTAGTAGTGCACATAAATGTGCTGTCTTTGGTTTTACTTTTTTGACTGAGGACAGAAATCTTGAAGCATTGAATGTGACTGGGTGACAGTGGAGTGACCTGAATACAGCTGTAACGGTGAACTGATAGAATACAAAAACAAGCCAATCATCAACATTCAGAGGACAGAGAGAAGCAGCAGCAGCAAAGTCATTCGGTCAGATTCACAATGAACAGTTAAGCCATAAACATACGCTGTCCACAGAAGCTTCCCGTGTATCCCTTTGGACACTGGCAGCGGTCACCTTCACACAGCCCTCCATTCACACATCTGATACTGCACTGCTGGGCTTTAACAAGAAAACAGAGAAGAGGACAGAAAGGATTTATAGTTATAGTTATGACTGTATTACATGATGTGTATTCATCACTACCTTTTCTTTAGAAACCTAAGATATGTGTTAAAAACCTACTGAAAAACATACATGATTTGTTGGCACAGGTTGGGGCTATTAGTCCACCTGGACATGTGCACATGTTGGGTCTGGAGCAGAAGCCGTCACCACAGCTGCTCCGGCAGATAGCTGCGATAGAGAGCATGAGAACCTCACTGGAACCTAGAAACTGTACAGCTTCAAGACCTCTCAAGACTAAATGTGTTTGAATCAGGTGGTGGAAGATGTATAAAGTCAGTTTCACACTGATCACAAACACAGTACTGACTGTCTTCATTTTCATTCATCCATCTCCTGTTCATTATTATCATTATCATTATTATTATTATAATTATTAAAACTGTTCCCATTTCATTTTCCCCCAATATACGTGCATCTTTCTGTCAAATCCTATTATATGACAAGAATACATTTTTAAATAGGCTTATATGTTTAACTACTTTTTGGGATCACTGTATGCTCTTGCACTTTAACACATGTTTTAAGAAAGTGTCTAATGACCAATGTGATTCATTTGTTTGATTAAAAGCCCTAGAATAGAAGAAAAACTAGAAGTGCTTTCTTTATTTCAAGAAGGCATAAGATAAAGCTTTAATTCATTACACATGCCTTCTAGAATTTCTTTATGGGAATCAAGCAAACACAAAGCAGACCCAGTGGACATATAGAGGTAATCTGTGAGGAGCATCTGGATTCACGTAGGACACAGCGCTTCCCTGCAGGCAGAGTCTTCCAGCCCGGACAGCAGTAGGACTGCAGACCAGATCCACACACATTAGGGCTGCAAAAACACAAAGATCACATTCACCTGCAGCGATGCAATGGCAAAGAAGCAACAAGAGGTAGTCTGCATGCCAATGATTATACCAGCTGAAACTGTTCATATATCTATCTATCACACAGGCTTCTGTAATAACAGCATATCACAGCCTTATATTCTCATAAAAGTAGCATTAGTCTACATGTGTCATTAGACTCACCCTCTCAGGGTCTCAGGGTGTTTCTCCCGTCTCTGAGAACCATCCATATGAACAGTCGCTTTTCCATGAATTCCTGAGATTTTCATCAATAAAATTCCCAGTAGAGCAACAAATCCCACTAAACACCTCAGAGCCCCTTGAGACATGATAGATCCTAGTTTAATTCAACCCAGGGAAGCAGTTAGTTCAGGAGACGAATGGGAAATCATATAAAGCGCTGCACTGAAGAGCAGGAGGAGAGGATGGAGGAGGATCCTAAATGTCAAGGTAATTTATAAAAGGGTGACGCTCGAATCAGTCTACCTATCAGAGAGCAGCGGATGGACGCGATGGAACTGACAAAAGAATATAACTTCTTCCAAATATAAACAATGCTGAGAAAAACAGTTGAAAGCTCTCCTAAATAAATGTACAGATTTGTAACCAACAAATGTCCTCCATCTGTTGACACCAGTGAAATGAGCTTTAAGTGTCAATTTACAGGAGATCTGAAAAAATTAGGTGAAAACAGGTACTACTGACATGAAATAAAGAGCTCTGTTAATATTGATGAGCCTCACACTATCAACACTCATTCAACATTCAGGTTCAGCAGCAGATCATCTTGGTGTTTGCTGTTAGAAACTGATTATTTGAGGTCAGGAAATATGCTAAAAGCCTATATGCGGAAAACCACCGCAAAACAATATATAATACAGTTTTCAGAGTTGTACAGACATGTACAAACAGAAAATATCTCACGTGGCTCATTATAGGCTCAGGTATTTAGCAGTATCTGTTCCAGTATATTTTAACAAAGTAACTAACAGATTTGTTCTAACATAGACGTCAAAACAGTAGTAATACAAGTTAACCACAGCAGCAGCACTTGAGACCATTACAATCAATTTGCCCCACAGAACTCAAACTTTGATGTTTGACTTGACATTCAGTAGCAGTTCTCACTCCAAACATCGAAAAAAATCACCCAAACGAACATATCACAGTACAAACATTAATGAATTCATCATATTTTACTCGCATGCTCGCAGCTGCTGCACTAAATGTGTATTTCTGTAAGAAGACGCCAGAAAAGACGCATTATTATTATTGGCGGGCTTTGCGCTCATTCATTGGTGAGTGTCTGAATAAAGATTTGGCGCCACCTGCTGGACGCTCCGCCAATTTTCATCCGTTCGGGATTTTTCATCAGGGACTTTAAGCAACAACAGCTGATGGAACGGCAACGGCAAATAAAGTGCGATTGCGCATGCGCGACTTTAAGTGCTACTTCTAGACGTGTAACGTTACATTGTCAAGTCAAGTCAAGTCATCTTTATTTATATAGCGCTTTAAACAAAAAAGATTGCGTCAAAGCAACTGAACAACATTAATTAGGAAAACAGTGTGTCAATAATGCAAAATGACAGTTAAAGGCAGTTCATCATTGAATTCAGTGATGTCATCATGCAGCTCAGTTCAGTTTAAATGGTATCTGTGCAATAATTTGCAATCAAGTCAACGATATCGCTGTAAATGAAGTGTCCCCAACTAAGCAAGCCAAAGGCGACAGCGGCAAGGAACCAAAACTCCATCAGTGACAGAATGGAGAAAAAAAAACCTTTGGAGAAACCAGGCTCAGTTGGGGGGGCCAGTTCTCCTCTGACCAGACGAAACCAGCAGTTCAATTCCAGGCTGCAGCAAAGTCAGATTGTGCAGAAGAATCATCTGTTTCCTATGGTCTTGTCCCGGTGGTCGTCTGAGACAAGGTCTTTACAGGGGATCTGTCTCTGGGGCTCTATGTCACAGTGTCTGGTTTGTGTATCCCTGGGTGTCCACTAGAGGTCTCACTTCCCCTTAGCGTCACCCCACCTCAGAACTCCATTTCCCTTAGTCTTGTTTGTTTCATCACTGCTCATTGCACTCAGCTGTCCCTGGTCATTAATCATTGCACTCAGCCAATTCCCCGTTAGTATTGTAATCACCTGTCTATAAATACCTGGTTTGTTTCTGTCTTTGTTACGGAGTCCTTGTTGTATGTCACCTTCTAGTTCGTGTTTCCTGGCCTGAGTTATGTTTCTTGTTTTGGACGGATTACCTGGATGTTGACCTTTGCCTGGATGTTTTCTGATTTTGGATTGCCTCAATAAACATACTGCATTTGGATCTACCTGTCGGTGTGCGTTTCGTGACAGAAGGACTCCGTCAAACCTAGATCCAGCGATATGTTTTTTGAGGATTCTCCCCCAGCCATCGAGCGGGAGAGAGGGAGTGAGTTTGAGGGAACCCGCCTGGTTGTTTTCCGTGGGACCGTGGCAGAGGATGAGTCTCGAGAGGATGTTTTCCGTCTCCACCATGGCCCCCCGTCGACCCTGGGCTCGTGAGGGACGGATCGGAGCCGCCGTCTCTCCATCACGAACGGAGAAGGGGGAGGAAGCACACGTCCGCCGAGACTGTGTCTGCGGAGAAGAGGGCGACGGAAACGGTTTTGGATTATTTTGCTATGCTGTCCAAAATCCTAGACGTTCCCAAGGGTGTTAACGTCACATCGGCTGATCCAGCGCCACTGCACAAGATGGCCGCCAGCCCTGCGCCACAGCACAAGATGGCCGCCAGCCCTGCGCCACAGCACAAGATGGCCGCCAGCCCTGCGCCACAGCACAAGATGGCCGCCAGCCCTGCGCCACAGCACAAGAGGGCCGCCAGCCCATCGCCACAGCACAAGATGGCCGCCAGCCCAGCACCACAGCACAAGATGGCTGACTCAACGCCTGAGTCTTCCATCAAGGAGCCACCGACTCGCCATCATAGAGGGCGGAGGAGGAGGAGACAGGCGTCTGCCGTCCCTCAAAGCCCGGAGGGGGTTCCTGAGCGGGCCGCTGCCATCCAGGAGGACGTTCCCGAGCGGGCCACTGCTGTCCAGGAGGACGTTCCCGAGCGGGCCACTGCCGTCCAGGTGGACGTGCCCGAGGTTCCCGAGGCGGGGCTTGAGGTGGTTCTGGAGGTCGAGGCGGTGCCCGATGCCGTGACGGATGCTGTTCCGAGGCGAGGCGTGCCCGATGCCGTTCCCGCCGAGGCCCCGAGGTCGAGGCGGTGCCCGATGCTGTTCCCGATGCCGAGTGCATGTTGTGACCGATGCCGTACCGGAGGTCGAGGCGGTGCCTGATGCCCCGGATGTCCGTGCCCGATGCCGTTCCGGAGGTCGAGGCGGTGCCCGATGCCGTTCCTGTTCCGGAGGTCGAGGCGGTGCCCGATGTTCCCGAGGCCGAGCCGAGTGACCGATGCTGTTCCCGGAGGTCGAGGCGGTGACCGATGCCGTTGTGAGGCCCGATGCCGAGGCGGTGCCCGATGCCGAGGCGGTGACCGATGCCGAGGCGGTGACCGATGCTGTTCCGGAGGCCGAGGCGGTGCCCGATGCGCAGGCCGAGGCGGTGCCCGTGTCCAGGGCCGTTCCCGAGGCGGTGTCCTTGTCCCATGCCGTTCCCGAGGCGGTGTCCTTGTCCCATGCCGTTCCTGAGGCCGCTCCCGAGGCGGTGCCCGAGGTCGTGCCCGAGGTCGTTCCCGAACCCGAGGTCGTTCCCGAGGCGATACCCGTGTCCAAGGCCGTTCCCGAGGCGGTGTCCTTGTCCAAGGCCGTTCCCGAGGCGGTGTCTAATGCCGTGACCTGGCCATCGCCACAGTCTGCTCCTCACTGGCTCCCCGAATGGCAGGTTCCGTTCGGGCCACTCAAATGGCGAATTCCTCCCTGGCCATCTGCACAACGAGAATGGACTGATCCACCGTGGCCACCTGAACTGCCTGGCCCCTCGTGGTCCCCTGAACTTTCGGGTCCACCGTGGCCACCTGAACTGCCTGGTCCCTCGTGGTCCCCTGAACTTTCGGGTCCACCATGGCCCCCTGATCTGACCGAGCCACCTTGGCTGCCAGGGGAGCCATCGCTGCCGGTCCCAGTTCCCCTACACGGGCCTGGCCCGCCATCCCTCCCCCTGTTCTGCCTCCACCTGGCCCCCCAATCCACCTCCCTCCTGGTCTCGTTGTTTTGTTTTTGGTGTTTTGTTCTGGGGAGCATCTGGAAGCTGCTCCTTAGAGGGGGGGGTAGTGTCACAGTGTCTGGTTTGTGTATCCCTGGGTGTCCACTAGAGGTCTCACTTCCCCTTAGCGTCACCCCACCTCAGAACTCCATTTCCCTTAGTCTTGTTTGTTTCATCACTGCTCATTGCACTCAGCTGTCCCTGGTCATTAATCATTGCACTCAGCCAATTCCCCGTTAGTATTGTAATCACCTGTCTATAAATACCTGGTTTGTTTCTGTCTTTGTTACGGAGTCCTTGTTGTATGTCACCTTCTAGTTCGTGTTTCCTGGCCTGAGTTATGTTTCTTGTTTTGGACGGATTACCTGGATGTTGACCTTTTGCCTGGATGTTTTCTGATTTTGGATTGCCTCAATAAACATACTGCATTTGGATCTACCTGTCTGTGTGCGGTTCGTGACACTCTAGTCCTGGTCTCCGCTGTCTTTCAGGGCTGTAGAGGTCCTTTCTAGGTGCTAATCCACCATCTGGGCTGGATACATACTGGATCTGGGTGACTGCAGTGACCCTCTGACTTGGATATAGACTGGATCTGGTGGCTACGGTGACCTCGGAATAAGAGAGAAACAGACTAATATGAGCGTAGATGCCATTCTTCTAACGATGTAGCAAGTACATCGGGTGTTATGGGAAGTGTTCCCGGTTCCAGTTTACCTAATTAATGCAGCCTAAAAATCCTTTAACGGATTTGGATATTAGAAGTGTATTAGTATGTTATGTGTAAGCCAGGTTAAAGAGATGGGTCTTTAATCTAGATTTAAACTACAAGAGTGTGTCTGCCTCCCGAACAATGTTAGGTAGGTTATTCCAGAGTTTGGGCGCTAAATAGGAGAAGGATCTGCCGCCCGCAGTTGACTTTGATATTCTAGGTATTATCAAATTGCCAGAGTTTTGAGAATGGAGCGGACGTGGAGGACTATAATGTAACAAGAGCTCATTCAAATACTGAAGTGCTAAACCATTCAGGGCTTTATAAGTAATAAGCAAGATTTTAAAATCTATACGATGTTTGATAGGGAGCCAGTGCAGTGTTGACAGGACCGGGCTAATATGATCATACTTCCTGGTTCTAGTAAGAACTCTAGCTGCTGCATTTTGGACTAACTGGAGTTTGTTTACTAAGCGTGCAGAACAACCACCCAATAGAGCATTACAATAGTCTAACCTTGAGGTAATAAACGCATGGATTAACATTTCTGCATTTGACATTGAGAGCATAGGCCGTAATTTAGATATATTTTTGAGATGGAAAAATGCAGTTTTTCAAATGCTAGAAACGTGGCTTTCTAAGGAAAGGTTGCTATCAAATAGCACACCTAGGTTCCTAACTGATGACGAAGAATTGACAGAGCAGCCATCAAGGCTTAGACAGCGTTCTAGGTCATTACATGCAGAGCTTTTAGGCCCTATGATTAACACCTCTGTTTTTTCAGAATTTAGCAGTAAGAAATTACTCGTCATCCAGTTTTTTATATCGACTATGCATTCCGTTAGTTTTTCAAACCGGTATATTTCACCAGGTGCGCAGAAATATAGAGCTGAGTATCATCAGCATAACAGTGAAAGCTAACACCGTGTTTCCTGATGATATCTCCCAAGGGTAACATGTAAAGCGTGAAGAGTAACGGCCCTAGTACTGAGCCTTGAGGTACTCCATACTGCACTTGTGAACGATATGATACCTCTTCATTCACTGCTACGAATTGTTGGCGGTCATATAAGTATGATTTAAACCATGCTAATGCACTTCCATTAATGCCAACAAAGTGTTCTAGTCCATGCAAAAGAATAGTGTGGTCAATAGTGTCGAACGCAGCACTAAGATCCAATAGCACTAATAGAGAGATACAACGACGATCAGATGATGAGAGCAGGTCATTTGTAACTCTAAGGAGAGCAGTCTCAGTACTATGATACGGTCTAAATCCTGACTGGAAATCCTCACAGATGCCATTTTTCTCTAAGAAGGAATATAATTGTGAGGATACTACCTTTTCTAGTATCTTGGAAAGAAAAGGGAGATTTGAGATCGGTCTGTAATTAACTAGTTCTTTGGGGTCAAGTTGTGGTTTTTTGATGAGAGGCTTAATAACAGCCAGTTTGAAGGATTTTGGGACATACCCTAATAACAATGAGGAATTAATAATAGTCAGAAGAGGATCTATGACTTCTGGAAGCACCTCTTTTAGGAGCTTAGATGGAATAGGGTCTAACATACATGTTGTTGGTTTAGATGATTTAACAAGTTTATACAATTCTTCCTCTCCTATAGTAGAGAATGAGTGGAACTGTTCCTCAGGGGATCTATAGTGCACTGTCTGATGTGCTACTGTAGCTTATGGCTGCATGGTTACAATTTTATCTTTAATAGTATCGACTTTAGAAGTAAAGTAGTTCATAAAGTCATTACTGCTGTGATGTTGAGAAATGTCAACACTTGTTGATGCTTTATTTTTCGTTAATTTAGCCACTGTATTGAATAAATACCTGGGGTTATGTTTGTTTTCTTCTAAAAGAGACTAAAAGTAATCAGATTTAGCAGTTTTTAATGCTTTTCTGTAGGATAGGTTACTTTCCTTCCAAGCAATACGAAATACCTCTAGTTTTGTTTTCCTCCAGCTGCGCTCCATTTTCCGGGCTGCTCTCTTTAGGGTGTGAGTGTGCTCATTACACCACGGTGTCAGACTGTTTTCCTTAACCTTCCTTAAGCGTAAAGGAGCAACTGTATTTAAAATGCTAGAAAAGAGAGAGTCCATAGTTTCTGTTACATCATCAAGGTTTTGGATATGCTAAGGAATTGGGATACATCAGGAAGATTACTTACAAAGCAGTCTTTTGTGGTAGAAGTGATGGTTCTACCAGACTTGTAACAAGAAGTGGAATTTACAGTTTTAGCTATATGAAGTTTGCACAAAACTAAATAATGATCTGAGATATCATCGCTTGGCTTCATAATTTCAACACCATCAACATCAATTCCATGTGACAGTATTAAATCTAGAGTATGATTTCGACAATGAGTAGGTCCTGAGACGTGTTGTCTAACCCCAATAGAGTTCAGAATGTCTATAAATGCTGATCCCAATGCATCCTTTTTCATTATCAACATGGATATTAAAATCACCAACAATTAAAACTTTATCTGCAGCCAGCACTAACTCGGATGTAAAATCAGCAAACTCTTTAATAAAGTCTGTATGGTGCCCTGGTGGCCTGTATACAGTAGCCAGTACAAACATCACAGGGGATTTATCATTAACATTTGTTTATCTGGATAATGTTATATTAAGCACCAATACTTCAAACGAGTTATACTTGAAACCTGCCCTCTGAGAAATCCTGAAAACATTGTTATAAATTGAAGCAACACCTCCCCCTTTACCTTTTGGACGTGGATCATGTTTATAACAGTAATCTTGGGGTGTAGACTCATTTAAAATAATGTAATCATCAGGTTTTAGCCAGGTTTCTGTCAAAGTGCATCTAGATTATGATCAGTGATCATATTATTTATAAAAAGTGCTTTCGTAGAAAGGGACCTGATATTCAATAAGCCAAGCTTTATCATTTGTTTATCCGTATTGCATCTGTTTTTTATTTGTTGAACCTCAATTAAATTGTTGCTCTTAAATTGGTTTGGACGTTTTTTGTATTTTCTAGCCCGGGGAACAGACACAGTCTCTATAGTGTGATATCTAGGTGAAAGAGTCTCTATGTGCTGAGAATTAACTGACTTCTGTGACTTGAGGCATCTAGCAGATGGTCAGTTTAGCCAGTCTGTCTCCTTCATGACCTGGGCCCCAGTTAGTCAAGTACAAACTCTAAGACTATGTGCCATATTTCTAGAGAGAAGAGCGGCACCACCCCAGGAGGGATGAAGACCATCTCTTTTCAACAGGTCAGGTCTGCCCCAAAAGCTTGTCCAATTGTCTATGAAACCTATGTTATTCTGCGGGTACCACTTAGACATCCAGCCATTGAGTGATGACAATCTGCTATGTATCTCATCACCACGGTAAGCAGGGAGGGGACCAGAGCATATTATAGTGTCTGACATCATGCTTGCAAGTTCACACACCTCTTTAATGTTATTTTTAGTGATCTCCGACTGGCGAAGTCGAACATCATTAGCACCGGCGTGAATAACAATCGTACTGTATTTACGTTTAGCATTAGCCAGCACTTTTAAATTTGCTAAGATGTCAGGCGCTCTGGCTCCCGGTAAACATTGGACTATGGTGGCTGGTGTCTCTATTTCCACAATCCGTACAATAGAATCGCCAATAACTAGAGCACTTTCATCAGGTTTCTCAGTGGGTGCTTCACTGAGTGGGGAGAACCTGTTTAATGTTTTGATCGGAACAGAAGAGCGGTGTTTAGACCCACGACTATGCCGCCTCACAGTCACCCAGTTGCCCTGCTGCAAAAACCCTGTTACCGGAACCGAACAATGTACAGGACTCCCTGAGCTAGACACATCCAAAGCCGTATCTAGAGCCCTCACATTCTTACTGTCCTCAATTAAAGTTTGGATGCGTGTCTCTAATTCTGAAATCTTCTCTGTCAGCCTAACTATTTCCCTGCATTTATAACATGTGAATCTCTCATCACCGACAGAGATAGATAAACTATACATGTGGCAAGCACAAATAACAATAGTAGGAGAAGCCATTACTCACCGTGCTTGATGAAAGATTCTTACAACAGTTGTTAGATGAACTTGTGAAAACCGAAGAGAGAGAGTAACGAGAGAGAGGAGAGGAGGAAAGAAAACAGCGATAGGCACAAATGGAAACGCTAATGACAAGCTAACGAGTGCTAACGCGATGCAGGTGCACTGCACTTTAAAATAAAAGTGAACGATCAAATTAATCAGATTAGATTGATAGATAATATCAGAAATATGGTGGGAATTAAGTTATATTTTATCACTTTAAACAACAGAGAGTGATAGTAATATAAAGATTCTACAGAAAAACAAAGCTACACGGAGCTACGATCACATTGTAACTGTCTACTACGGGAGTACAGCTAATTTGCCATAGTCGCTACTACGTGACAGATTAAAAGGCAAGTATATTTTGCATGGTAAATCTAGGTTTGTAGACTTATTGGCATCATACAAGACTAAAAACTCTTCTTCTGCCAATAAGTTGTTGTTTAATGCCAAAAGCATGCTTTCTCTTGCCCATTTAAATTATATTTTTTATTACGCTAATGATAAATGATTGGATGTTTTACCGTACTCTCTGTTGTTGCTGTTGCTTAGTGATTTTTTGCTCTTTGGCTACGGCAGTTAACAGTTTACGTCAGATCGCTGTTGCCCTTCCATCAGCTGTTGTTGCTTAAAGTCCCTATTAAAGGGGTCATATGATGTTAAAATAACATTATTTAATGTAATGAAATGTGTTTATGCGGTTTAAGGTTCAAAAAACACATTATTTTCCACATACTGTACATTATTGTTATTTTTAGGCCCTGTCCCAAATGGCACACTCCGGACTTGTGGACTTCCTAAGAGTCCACACTTCGGTGACGTCATGTAGTGCAGACCTATAGGGCCCTTGGCGCGAGCCGAAGAGGGTGCATTGAGAGGTATTTTTGGGACAGACTCGATCGTCACACTGTAAATAACGGTCTGGTTGTTTTTTGACAGGAGCTGCAGGTTCGGGGAATATGCTGCCTATTGTTGTTGTTTTTACCATTGTGTTTGTGAGATGGGTTGCCATGCAGAGAAATCATATACGGAGCCGAATAAACTGAAAGGTCATCGCATCAGTCGCTTTATTAGATAAATATTAAACATATCTTATACAAATATTATAATATTTAGCATCGAGAACAGGTTTCTTTTCTTTTGCCTAATATTATCTCCATGTCAACTACACAGCCTGCTTTTGCTTATGCCACCTGGGCATTAGACAATATATACATTCTTATTTAAATAATGTATACAGTTGTAATAATACATAATGTTCCATTTGAACAAAGATTACAATTTTAACACATAATAAACATGTGCGTGAGTTTCAGATGAATTTTCAGGTTTAAATATAAATACTAGGTTTACATATGACTCAGTAAAGCCCTGACATTCAGTTCTATTTATTTAGTGAATCATAATGCGATCGTATTATTCGACGCGCTATTATTATGTTTGAGATATCAACCAGTGGTCGATGACCATAGGTTTGTATAAACTGTAGGTAACAACTGGTAAAATGTACACCTAGGTCATAAAAACCATAATGATACCTACACTTAAATATTTTATTCTCAGCCATGTCATCAATTGCTCTTGAGGGAAATCTCCTCCCATCCGTTGTCTGATTGGCATTTCGCAAGGATTCCTGGGTAGTTAAAGTGTGCAGAGCCTGCATCTATGCGGGCTTCGCGGAAGACCGCTTCAAGGGTACAAAGGGGGTGATGATGAGCACACTTCAGAGCGTTAAAATGCTGAATGGGACGGCCTATGGACTCGTAGACTCGGCGAGCACGCGCAATTTAAGTCCATGAGACCGAAAGTCCACATGAAGTGCACCATTTGGGACAGGGCCTTACAAAGCTCAATGTTCTGAAAAGCGAGGTGTGCTCTGATTGGCCAGCTATCCAGTGCTTTGCGATTGGCCGAATAGAGTGGGGGGACTATGACGTTGCGATAGTTTAAATTATTAAGTTAATTTATTAAATAAGTTATTTAATTAACAAAAAAAAAGTCACTCAAAGAAATATTGTCGAATACAGCATTTTGACAATGACTTGACAATGACTTGACCAAGATGGTGGCGCGAACACATCGCAAGGCTCAGCGTCTTACCAGATTTCGGATAATAGTGTTAATTTACCTGGTTATTTCATTCGTGTTCGCGCGGTTCAGTTATGCGAACTACAGCTATAGTAAACAGTCACTTTTGGACATCAACAAACGGTGTTCCAACGTAGTTTTAGACCATCCTTTCGACTTCAGCGAACTCCCACCGGAGCTACTGAGATCACCGCGGACAAGCAGATCACTCGCACCGACCGGAAGTGCTCGCCGTCGGCGTCGAGACTGTAAACAAAGACGGGGAAAGCGTGGAGGGCTGCGTGCTAAGCTAAGGATAAACCCACATCGCCCAGCTCTGCCCAGTATCTTCCTTGCCAATGTACAGTCGTGGCCAAAAGTTTTGAGAATTACATAAATATTGGAAATTGGAAAAGTTGCTGCTTAAGTTTTTATAATAGCAATTTGCATATACTCCAGAATGTTATGAAGAGTGATCAGATGAATTGCATAGTCCTTCTTTGCCATGAAAATGAACTTAATCCCCAAAAAAACCTTTCCACTGCATTTCATTGCTGTCATTAAAGGACCTGCTGAGATCATTTCAGTTATCATCTTGTTAACTCAGGTGAGAATGTTGACGAGCACAAGGCTAGAGATCATTATGTCAGGCTGATTGGGTTAGAATGGCAGACTTGACATGTTAAAAGGAGGGTGATGCTTGAAATCATTGTTCTTCCATTGTTAACCATGGTGACCTGCAAAGAAACGTGTGCAGCCATCATTGCGTTGCATAAAAATGGCTTCACAGGCAAGGATATTGTGGCTACTAAGATTGCACCTAAATCAACAATTTATAGGTTCATCAAGAACTTCAAGGAAAGAGGTTCAATTCTTGTAAAGAAGGCTTCAGGGCGTCCAATAAAGTCCAGCAAGCGCCAGGATCGTCTCCTAAAGAGGATTCAGCTGCGGGATCGGAGTGCCACCAGTGCAGAGCTTGCTCAGGAATGGCAGCAGGCAGGTGTGAGCGCATCTGCACGCACAGTGAGGCAAAGACTTTTTGGAAGATGGCCTGGTGTCAAGAAGGGCAGCAAAGAAGCCACTTCTCTCCAAAATAAACATCAGGGACAGATTGATCTTCTGCAGAAAGTATAGTGAATGGACTGCTGAGGACTGGGGCAAAGTCATATTCTCCAATGAAGCCCCTTTCCGATTGTTTGGGGCATCTGGAAAAAGGCTTGTCCGGAGAAGAAAAGGTGAGTGCTACCATCAGTCCTGTGTCATGCCAACAGTAAAGCATCCTGACACCATTCATGTGTGGGGTTGCTTCTCATCCAAGGGAGTGGGCTCACTCACAATTCTGCCCAAAAACACAGCCATGAATAAAGAATGGTACCAAAACACCCTCCAACAGCAACTTCTTCCAACAACCCAACAACCGTTTGGTGAAGAACAATGCATTTTCCAGCACGATGGAGCACCGTGCCATAAGGCAAAAGTGATAACTAAGTGGCTCGGGGACCAGAATGTTGAAATTTTGGGTCCATGGCCTGGAAACTCCCCAGATCTTAATCCCATTGAGAACTTGTGGTCAATCCTCAAGAGGCGGGTGGACAAACAAAAACCCACTAATTCTGACAAACTCCAAGAAGTTATTATGAAAGAATGGGTTGCTATCAATTCAATTCAATTCAAGTTTATTTGTATAGCGCTTTTTACGATACAAATCATTACAAAGCAACTTTACAGAAAATTAAGTTTCTACTATGTTTATTAGTAGCTTATCAGTGGTGACTGTCAGTTTATGTGCATATGGCAGAAATGTTCAGAAAAATCAATAAAAGACGTAAACAAACAGACGATTAACACTATTAACAGCAATTATGCAATCAAACTTATAGCAAAATGTGGTAGTTCTGTATGTTGTCTCTGGGTTAGCATCATCTGAGGTCCTCTGAGGGGTTGGCATCATCTCTTCTCAGGTGTTCTGGATCCAGACTGGAGCTTGTGTAAATCCTAGTTGTGTAAATCCGAGCTTGTGTAAATCCTAGGCAAAGCAGAGAAACAAATAGAGACATAATTAGCGTAGCTGCTGTTCCAGCTAAGTAAAATTAATTAGTTTAACCCAAGCTAAAGAATAATAATGCACATTTGATCAGATATAACTGCAGTCCAAAATTATGAGATGCATTATTTGAATGCTTGGCCAAAGAGGTGTGTTTTTAATCTAGATTTAAACAGAGAAAGTGTGTCTGAACCCCGAACATTATCAGGAAGGCTATTCCAGAGTTTGGGAGCCAAATGCGAAAAAAAGCTCTACCTCCTTTAGTGGACTTTGCTATCCTAGGTACTATCAAAAGTCCAGCGTTTTGTGACCTTAGGGAGCGTGATGGGTTGTAGCGTGGTAGAAGACTAGTTAGGTACGCTGGAGCTAAGCCATTAAGGGCCTTATAAGTAAGTAATAATATTTTGTAAATGATACGGAACTTAATAGGTGGCCAGTGCAGAGACTGTAGTATTGGGGTAATATGATCATATTTTCTTGACCTGGTAAGGACTCTAGCCGCTGCATTTTGGACTACCTGTAGCTTGTTTATTGAGGATGCAGGACAACCAGCTAGCAGTGCATCTCAATAGTCCAGTCTAGAGGTCATGAACGCATGAACTAGCTTTTCTGCATCAGAAAACAGGTAACTTGTTTCGTAGCTTGGCAATGTTTCTAAGATGGAAGAATGCTGTTTTTGTAACATGGGAAATATGATTTTCAAAAGACAAGTTACTGTCTAATATATCACCCAGATTTTTGACAGTAGAGGAAGTAACAGTACATCCGTCTAATTGCAAATTGTAATCTACGAGATTTTGTGTAATGTTTTCTGGTCCAATAAGTAATATCTCTGTCTTATCTGAATTTAATAGGAGAAAATTATTGGTCATCCAATCTTTTACATTTTTAACACACTCTGTTAGCTTAGATAATTTTGAAGTTTCACCTGGTCTTGTTGAGATATATAGTTGAGTATCATCAGGCATAACAGTGGAAACTAATACCGTATTTTCTAATGATATTACCAAGGGTCAACATGTATATTGAAAATAGCAGAGGACCTAGGACAGATCCTTGTGGCACTCCATATTTTACCGGTGATATATGATTTTAATGATATTTCCAAGTGAACAAAGTGGTAGCGATCGGACAGGTAGGATCTAAACCATCTTAAAGCCTGCCCTTGGATACCTATATAGTTTTGTAATCTATCTATGAGTATGTCGTGTTCTATGGTGTCGAACGCAGCACTAAGATCAAGTAAAACTAGCAATGAGATGCAGCCTTTATCTGAAGCAAGAAGCAAGTCGTTTGTAATTTTAACAAGTGCAGTTTCTGTGCTATGATGGGGCCTGAAACCCGACTGAAATTCTTCATAGAGATTATTTTTTTTGCAGGTAGGAGCACAATTGAGCAGATACAACTTTTTCAAAAATTTTTGACATAAATGGAAGATTTGAAATGGGTCTGTAATTTGCCAGTTCACTAGGATCTAGTTGTGGTTTCTTAATAAGAGGCTTAATAACCGCCAGCTTGAATGGTTTTGGGACGTGACCTAAAGATAACGACAAGTTTATAATATTGAGAAGCGGTTTTTCTGCTACAGGTAGCAACTCTTTCAGTAATTTAGTGGGTACAGGATCTAATAAACATGTTGTTGGTTTAGATGCAGTGATAAGTTTATTTAGCTCTTCCTGTCCTATAGTTGTAAAGCACTGCAGTTTATCTTTGGGTGCGATAGATAAAACTAAAGTATTAGATGCTGTAGAATCTACATTTGTTATTGTATTTCTGATGTTATCTATTTTATCAGTGAAGAAATTCATAAAGTCATTACTATTTAACTGTGAGGTAATATTTAGATCGGGTGGCGTCTGGTTATTTGTTAATCTAGCCACTTTGCTAAATAAAAACCTTGGCATTGTTTTGGTTGTTTTCTATGAGTTTGTGGATATGCTCGGCCCTGGCAGTTTTTAGAGCCTGTCTATAGCTGGACATACTGTTTTTCCACGCAATTCTAAAAACTTCCAAGTTCGTTTTTTCTCCATTTGCGCTCTAGACTACGAGTTTCTTTCTTGAGAGCGTGGGTATTACTGTTGTACCATGGCACAGTACGTTTTTCTCTAACCTTTTTCAATTTGATGGGTGCAACAGCTTCTAATGTATTAGAGAAGATAGTGCCCATGTTGCCAGTCATTTTGTCTAGTTCATGTGTATTTATGGGTACACAGAGCAGTTGAAATAAATCAGGCAGGTTATTTGCGAATCTGTCTTTGGTGGCTGGAACAATAGTTCTGCCCGGACGATAACGCGAAGCTATATAGTTATTATCATCAATACGCAAAATGCACGATACAAGGAAATGGTCAGTAACATCATCACTTTGAGGTACGATATCTATGTCAGTAAGATCGATTCCATTCGATATAATTAAATCTAATGTATGATTAAAACGATGAGTGGGCCCGATGATATTTTGCTTTACTCCAAAACAGTTTAATAAGTCAGTAAACGCAAGTCCTAATGCATCATTTGTATTATCAATATGAAAATACGAAAATTAGCGCTTTATCAGCGGTAACCAACAGGTCTGAAAGGAAATCTCCAAATTCTTTTAGGAATTCTGTATATGGCCCTGGTGGTCTATACACAGTAGCCAGAGAAAGAGATACAATAGATTTCTTTTGCATATCTGACAGTGTAACATTAAGCATAAGTATTTCAAATGATTTAAACCTGTATCCTGTTTTCTGGGTAACACTGAGAATATCACTATATATTGTTGCAACACCTCCCCCACGACCAGTCTGACGGGGCTCATGTTTATAACAGTAGTTTGATGGAGTAGACTCATTTAGACCAATATAATCATTTGGTTTTAGCCAGGTTTCAGTCAAGCAGAGTACATCAAAACTATTATCTGTGATCATTTCATTTACAATAACTGCTTTGGGTGTGAGTGATCTAATGTTTATGAGCCCAAACTTTAAAAATTGTTTTTGTTCATTTATTTTACGTTTTTCAGGTTTAATCACGATAAGATTTTTTTCTAGATCCTACATTAAATTTATATTTTGACCTCACTATTCGGGGAACAGACACAGTCTTAATAGATTGGACAGCGCAAGTACTTCTAACATTTAAGCGGGTAGAACAAAAGCCATCATAGCAGTTATTTGAGAATTGGCTTACTAGTCAAATGGAGCGTAGAGTCCTGGATTTGGCCCAGTCAGGATTTGGCCCAGAAGTTGATTGAGAGCATGCCCAGTCAAATTGCAGAGGTCCTGAAAAAGAAGAGCCAACACTGCAAATACTGACTCTTTGCATAAATGTCATGTAATTGTCGATAAAAGCCTTTGAAATGTATGAATTGCTTGTAATTATATTTCAGTACATCACAGAAACAACTGAAACAAAGATCTAAAAGCAGTTTAGCAGCAAACTTTTTGAAAACTAATATTTATGTAATTCTCAAAACTTTTGGCCACGACTGTACAGTCTCTGATGAACAAGATGGACGAACTAAAGATCAGGACCCTCACACAGAAATGGCTTATGGACTGTAATGTTATGTTCTTCACTGAAACATGGGTCTGCAACGATGTCCCAAACAGTGTGGTGCACATGGATGGACGCTCTTTCTTCAGGGCTGACAGAGTAGCAGCAACCTCTGGTAATAACAAGGGTGGTGGAGTATGCATTTATGTAAACAAATGGTGCACAGACTCTGTCATTGTTGATACCTACTGCTCTGCTGATCTGGTGTTCCTGATTATCAAGTGCAGGCCATTCTATCTACCGCCGTAAGTCTATGGCAGCCCATAGAACCGCTTGCGGGAAAGTTGTGAAATTTGGCACACTGATAGAGGACAGTGAGAAAACTTACCATAGCAAATTTGGAGTCTCTCTAACTCAAACTCTGTAGCACCACCACTTGTCTAAACTTTCAAAAATTTTGTGCTAATAATTTTTGAACCGTAAACCACAAAATTAAAATTCTTTTTTCCTCCAATTCCTTGGCTCTTGCCGAGTCGAAAGGACACCAAAATTCAAAAATCGTAAGGTTTAGTTTTTTCGCTGTTTTCTATTGTTTCGTAAAAACTACTTTTTCGAACTCGTCCTAAGCCATTGAACCGATCATCACGAAAACTGAACCAGATCATCTTCAGACCACACTGACAAAAATTTATGGAATTCAAGTTGATTAGTCATATTGTTTTCCGAATTGCACAGAAACGAATTCTACGAAAGGCATGCAAAAGTGGACGTGAGGCTATATCTCTGCAACGGTTTGGCCTATTGAGACCAAACTTGGTGTGTGTTCTAACAACCATAACCTGAAACTACCTGCAGTGTTTCGGCACTGTGCCCCCTAGTGGTCAGGAGATATGAAAAATGCATAACTTTCCTCATAACTTCATGACGAACCATGTTGATAAAAAGATGCATTGGGATCAGCATTTATAGACATTCTGAACTCTATTGGGGTTAGACAACACATCTCAGGACCTACTCATTGTCGAAATCATACTCTAGATTTAATACTGTCACATGGAATTGATGTTGATGGTGTTGGTGTCGCAGCCAAGCGATGATATCTCAGATCATTATTTAGTTTTGTGCAAACTTCATATAGCTAAAACTGTAAATTCTACTTCTTGTTACAAGTATGGTAGAACCATCGCTTCTACCACAAAAGACTGCTTTGTAAGTAATCTTCCTGATGTATGCCAATTTCTTAGCATATCCAAAACCTCAGAACAACTTGATGATGTAACAGAAACTATGGACTCTCTCTTTTCTAGCATTTTAAATACAGTTGCTCCTTTACGCTTAAGGAAGGTTAAGGAAAACAGTCTGACACCGTGGTGTAATGAGCACACTCGCACCCTAAAGAGAGCAGCCTGGAAAATGGAGCGCAGCTGGAGGAAAACAAAACTAGAGGTATTTCGTATTGCTCGGAGGGAAAGTTACCTATCTTACAGAAAAGCATTAAAAACTGCTGAATCTGATTACTTTTCGTCTCTTTTAGAAGAAAACAAACATAATCCCAGGTATTTATTCAATACAGTGGCTAAATTAACGAAAAATAAAGCATCAACAAGTGTTGACATTTCCCAACATCACAGCAGTAATGACTTTATGAACTACTTCTAAAGTCGATACTATTAGAGATAAAATTGTAACCATGCAGCCAACAGCTACAGTATCACATCAGACAGTGCACTATAGATCCCCTGAGGAACAGTTCCACTCATTCTCTACTATAGGAGAGGTAGGATTGTATAGAATTGTTTAATCTTGTTAAATAATATTATGTATGTTAGTGTATGTTAGATCTAAGCTCCTAAAAGAGGTGCTTCCAGAAGTCATAGATCCTCTTCTGACTATTATTACTTCCTCATTGTTATTAGGATATGTCCCCAAAACCTTCAAACTGGCTGTTATTAAGCCTCTCATCAAAAAACCACAACTTGACCCCAAAGAACTAGTTAATTATTGACCGATCTCGAATCTCCCTTTTCTGTCCAAGATACTAGAAAAGGTAGTGTCCTCACAATTATGTTCCTTCTTAGAGAAAAATGGCATCTGTGAGGATTTCCAGTCAGGATTTAGACCGTATCTGAAAAAATTAGTTTTGTTTTAATAGCAAAGTCTCATTTGGTAAGTTGCTGGTTATGTTTGAAACCCGCCACAGGGTGTACGGTAAGAGACGTGGTCAAAGATGGATAATCTGGGAGTAACCCGTTTATTTGTCACCACAACAACTCAGTGATTAATAAGGGTTTCTGTGGTTTTTCTATAAAACACAAATGAAGAGTAAACATGAATACACATGATGAATATTCAGTGAAATAAATGATTAAACATGTTAATAAATTAAAGAAAACAAACTTGCTATATCATATACATAGAATCAAACAGTAAACAGATTTATCTGTTGCATATCGTATCAGAGGTGCTCTGTCTGGACATGCCCCGTGCTCATGCGCATTAAGTTGTTCACAGCTTTAGGATATCTCAGAAATGAGCACTAATAAACAAACTACACCACAACACAAGTGAAATGTACATAGATAAAATTAACATAGGCAACTATGAATAAAGGTTATATGTAAAGAATAAAGTGCAACATTGCGCTAAAGACATGTTAATACTATGTAATCATTAGCATAACAATTACAGCATATCAGACAGCGAAATGTAATAGACAGCTAAGTTAACCATATCACACACACACACACACGCACGATCGTTTCAAAGATAAGATATATTACACTTACTTTACATTGACGCACAAAACCCGTAAAACGAGTGGAGCTATATCTAACATGCAATGTTAAAGTTTAGCGTCCGCATCAGCGCTCTGATGGACTCACTCTCCACTTCACACTAAGCGCCGTGGGCGGGATATTTGCCTGCACGTGGATCAGCAAATGCTGATTGGCTGCCTGTGTGTCAATCAGTCTCTGTAAAAGAGAGAGAGAGATATGATCAGAAGATTCATTATCCTTAAAGCTATAATGGCCTTTTTAACAGTATCATAGTACTGAGACTGCTCTCCTTAGAGTTACAAATGACCTGCTCTTATCATCTGATCGTGGTTGTATCTCTCTATTAGTGCTATTGGATCTTAGTGTTGCGACACTATTGACCACAACATTCTTTTGCATAGACTAGAACACTTTGTTGGCATTAATGGAAGTGCATTAGCATGGTTTAAATCGTACTTATGACCGCCATCAATTCGTAGCAGTGAATGAAGAGGTATCATATCGTTCAAAAGTGCAGTATGGAGTACCTCAAGGCTCAGTACTAGGGCCGTTACTCTTCACGCTCTACATGTTACCCTTGGGAAATATCATCAGGAAACACGGTGTTAGCTTTCACTGTTATGCTGATGATACTCAGCTCTATATTTCTTCGCGGCCCGGCAAAACATACCAATTTGAAAAACTAACGGAATGCATAGTCAATATAAAAAAACTGGATGATGAGTAATTTCTTACTGCTAAATTCTGAAAAAACAGAGGTGTTAATTATAGGACCTAAAAGCTCTGCATGTAATGACCTAGAACGCTGTCTAAGATTTGATGGCTGCTCTGTCAATTCTTCGTCATCAGTTAGGAACCTAGGTGTGCTATTTGATAGCAACCTTTCCTTAGAAAGCCACGTTTCTTGCATTTGTAAAACTGCATTTTTCCATCTCAAAAATATATCTAAATTACGGCCTATGCTCTCAATGTCAAATGCAGAAATGTTAATCCATGCGTTTATAACCTCAAGGTTAGATTATTGTAATGCTCTATTGGATGGTTGTTCTGCATGCTTAGTAAACAAACTCAAGCTAGTCCAAAATGCAGCAGCTAGAGTTCTTTCTAGAACCAGGAAGTATGATCATATTAGCCCGGTCCTGTCAACACTGCACTGGCTCCCTATCAAACATCGTATAGATTTTAAAATCTTGCTTATTACTTATAAAGCCCTGAATGGTTTAGCACCTCAGTATTTGAACGAGCTCTTGTTACATTATAGTCCTCCACGTCCGCTGCGTTTTCAAAACTCTGGCAACTTGATAATACCTAGAATATCTAAGTCATCTGCGGGCGGCAGATCCTTCCCCTATTTAGCACCCAAACTCTGGAATAACTTACCTTACATTGTTCGGGAGGCAGACACACTCTTGCAGTTTAAATCTAGATTAAAGACCCATCTCTTTAACCTGGCTTACACATAACATACTAATACACTTCTAATATCCAAATCCGTTAAAGGATTTTTAGGCTGCATTTATTAGGTAAACCGGAACTGGGAACACTTCCCATAACACCCGATGTACTTGCTACATCGTTAGAAGAATGGCATCTACGCTCATATTAGTCTGTTTCTCTCTTATTCCGAGGTCACCGTAGCCACCAGATCCAGTCTGTATCCAAGTCAGAGGGTCACTGCAATCACCCTGGATCCAGTCTGTATCCAGCCCAGATGGTGGATCAGCACCTAGAAAGGACCTCTGCAGCCCTGAAAGACAGCGGAGACCAGGACAACTAGAGCCCCAGAGACAGATCCCCTGTAAAGACCTTGTCTCAGACGACCACTGGGACAAGACCATAGGAAACAGATGAGTATTCTGCACAATCTGACTTTGCTGCAGCCTGGAATTGAACTGCTGGTTTTCGTCTGGCCAGAGGAGAACTGCCCCCCCCGACTGAGCCTGGTTTCTCCCAAAGTTTTTTTTCTCCATTCTGTCACCTGATGGAGTTTTGGTTCCTTGCAGCTGTCGCCTCTGGCTTGCTTAGTTGGGGACACTTCATTTACAGCGATATCGTTGACTTGATTTGCAAATTATTGCACAGATACTATTTAAACTGAACTGAGCTGGATGATGACATCACTGAATTTAAATGATGAACTGCCTTTAACTGTGATTTTGCATTATTGACACACTGTTTTCCTAATTAATGTTGTTCAGTTGCTTTGACGCAATCTTTTTTGTTTAAAGCGCTATATAAATAAAGGTGACTTGACTTGACTTAATGAGAACACCGATACCAATTTTACCAATATTGGCTGAACTTCCTGTCCACCATTTTGATTCATGTTGACAACCTACTTTTTAGAACTCTTCCTAGATTGTTGGTCCGATTTTCACCAAATTTGGCTCGGATCATCGGATCGGATCATGTTGTATAAGGCAAATCTGCAGGACCGGGTCGTTGTAGCAATATGGTCTGCGAAGCTTAACTGATGATCCATCATAACTCCTAGGTTTCTGGCTGTCCTGGAAGGAGTTATGGTTGATGAACCCAGCTGTATAGAGTAGTTGTGATGTAATGATGGGTTAGCTGGAACCACCAGCAGTTCTGTCTTAGTAAGGTTGAGCTGAAGGTAATGGTCATTCATCCATTTCTCTACAAGAAACATAGAGAGTTGGTTGAACACAACTTGCTCAAGTGTCTTTGCAATGAATGGAAGAAGGGATACTGGTCTGTAGTTTTCTAGAAGTACTGGATTTAGAGATGGTTTCTTAAGCAGTGGGCTTACCCGAGCCTGCTTAAACGCTGAGGGAACTGTACCAGAGTGAAGAGAGGTGTTGATAATGTGACTAAGTGACTAATGTGACTCGCTAGAAGGAGGTGAGTGGGAATAGGATCAAGTGGACGAGTAGTAGGATGACTTGCCCGCTTGAATATTTACACCAGACTTTGTATGTGCCATTGTCACCTCACACTGACCACGGCACATCAATTTGGTAACAGCGCCACCTATTGGCAAAGAGTAATAAACCATTCATTAACCTTTAATTATGAAATTTCCAAAAATGCTTATAACTTTTAATTGCATTAGGCTATTGTAATGAAACTGGTCTCAAAATATTTCTTGGGTCGTGCTGACAACAGACGTATCAGTTATTTAGTAGGAAATCTGAACTCCCTGTCCACCATTTTGATTTATTTTAAAATCCTACTTTTTCTAACTCCTCCTCAACTGTTGGTCCGATTTTCACCAAAATCGAGTCAGATCATCTTCAGACTGTGCTGACAAAAAGTTATGCATTTTGTGTCGATTGACAAGACAGCTTTTCGTACAAAACAGTTTTCGTACAGCACTGTTACAAATTTTAGGCACGGTGCCAAAATGATTCTGAGGCTATATCTCTGCAAAGCTTTGACATATGCTAATATGCATATTAATGCTAATAACTTTTTATTGCATTAGCCTATTGCAATGAAACAGGTCTCAAAATATTCTGTGGCTTATGCCGACAACATAGATACCAAATATGCCAGAGTAAGCTGAACTTCCTGTCCGCCATTTTGGTTTATGTTGAAAACCTATTTTTTTTCGAACTCCTCATCAACCGTAGGTTCGATTTTCACCAAAATCGAGTCAGATGATCTTCAGACTGTGCTGACAAAAAGTTATGGATTTTGTGTCGATAGACAAAACCATTTTCGTATACCACAGCAACGAATTTGAGGCATGATGCCAAAATGGCACTTGTAGCTGTATCTCTGCAATGCTTTGGCATATTGACACCAAACTTTATGTGTGTCGTTGTCAACTCACACAGAACACACCACATTGATTTGATAATGGTGCCACCTATTTGTCACATTTGATAAGCCACAAAATCAAGCTACTAGACGTTGTATTTATGATTTCAATTACAATCATCCTAAAATTGCTTTTATTGCTCAATGTTGCATTTGGTCTGATGATCCATGCCATGCTTAGCTCCTCAACTTGCCGCTGGATGATGCCATCATCAGTGGATGCCATCCATCCACTGATGATGCCATCTCTCACATCCTGCACTCTTCTCTCACACACATTGACAGCAATAACAGGAACTATGTAAGGCTGCTATTTATCGACTATAGCTCAGCTTTCAATACTATAGTCCCCATCACGCTAGCTATCTAAACTCATGGACTGAACGCTAGTCTTCTGAATTCTTCACTATGCAACTGGATTCTTGATTTCCTATAAAAAAGACCTCAAGTGGTGAAAGTAGGCCAGTTCACCTCTAACTCCATCACCCTGAACATAGGAGCCCCACAGGGCTGTGTCCTGAGTCCCCTGCTCTACTCTCTCTACACACATGACTGCGTGTCTTCCCACAGCTCCACATCTATTATTAAATTGTCTGATGATACTGTGGTTCTGGGCCTCATTTCCAACAATAATGAAGACCGCATACTTGGATGAGGTAGAGAAATTAACATCATGGTGCCAGGACAATTGTCTCTCTCTGAATGTGAGCAAAACTGAAAAGAGCTGATTGTTGACTTCAGGAAGAGACAGCAGCAGCCCTATACTCCTCTTATGATCAGCGGGACCCCTGGTGGAGAGGGTGAGCAGCTTCAAGTACCTCGGTCAAACATCTCCGAGGACCTGACTTGGACTACACACATTCAAACACAGGTTAATAAAGCCAGGCAAAGACTGTACCATCTGAGACAGATGAAGAAAATTCAGGGTTTCACCTGCAATCCTGAAAACTTTCTATTCAGGGGCCATTGAAAGTGTATTGACTCAGTGTATATCAGTGTTGTATGGGAACAGCTCCAGTCATGACTGCAAAGCCCTGCAGAGAGTTGTGCGCTTAGCTGAGCGCATCTCAGGGTCTGCTCTCCCCTCTCTGCAGGACATCTACCTCAAACGCTGCAAAAGCAGAGCTGGTTAAAATAATCAAGGACTCCATTCACCCCAGTAACCATCTTTTCACTTTGCTGCCATCTGGTAAGCGTTTCCGTAGCCTGATGTCAAAACTGAGAGACTTAGGAGGAGCCATTCTTCTTCCCCCAGGCCATCAGGGTCCTAAACTCAAAACCAGCTTCTTAACATCTTCATGTCTCCACTTAATATTCACTTAATCAGTAAGATATTCATCATTCACTACCTCACATTGACATACTGAAAGTGTCAACCTGTTTGCACATTTGCCTCTTGTACATTCCTCCACGTATCTCATTATTTAAGACTACAGTTTACTTTCATGCACATTATTTTCCACTATATATTTAATTCTACAGTATACATCTCTTTATATATTTTATATTTTTATTCTTATATTTTTATTGTTTACTTTTATTTTCATTCTCATTCATAGCATGCTTATATTTATGTATATTTTTCATCTGTGTTGTATTCTTTAATAATTGCAATGTCCATGGAGCGTACCTGACTCACATTTCACTGCTGGTTATATATGCTCTATATAATTGTGTATGTGACAAATAAAAATCTTGAATCTTGAATCCTGGAGTGCTTGGCCCCGTAATTGCTGCTTGCAGCTATATTTATTAATGTTTTTGCTCAAACCCCATTTTAAACCATCATTGAGTGCTTGTATACAATATATTAACTTCCAATTGTGATCTAAAATAGATTTTAATTCTATAATAAGCAGACATGAACTCTTTGTATGTTTTATAATGGACTGAATGCTATCTGCTTTTCATTAGTCAACACCATTTATTGTTATAAAAAATACCTTAAGCTGCATAAAAACATATACAGAAAATATATTGTCATAATCATGTTTATTTGCGTTCATATTACATGTGTAGATGTTTTTTTTTTTTGTTTTTTTTTTGGTATATACGCGGAAGGGCAAGAGATATGATCCCATGATTGAAAGGTCTAGAGAAAAATTGACAGGTCTTGAAAGCTCTCTGGCTCAAAACACTCAAGCTTGTGGAATAAAACAGATGGTGCACTTCAGATCACATAATTCAGTGGAGAATTAAGTCAAGTCACCTTTATTTATATAGCTCTTTAAACAAAAAAGATTGTGTCAAAGCAACTGAACAACATTAATTAAGAAACCAGTGTGTCAATAATGCAAAATGACAGTTAGAGGCAGTTCATCATTGCATTCAGTGATGTCATCATCTTGGTTCAGTTTAAATAGTATCTGTGCAATCAAGTCAATGATATCACTGTAAATGAAGTGTCCCCAACTAAGCAAGCCAGAGGCAACAGTGGCAAGGAACCAAAACTCCATCAGTGACAGAATGGAGAAAAAACCTTGGGAGAAACCAGGCTCAGTCGGGGGGCCAGTTTTCCTCTGACCAGGCTGCAGCAAAGTCAGATTGTGCAGAAGAATCATCTGTTTCCTGTGGTCTTGTCCCGGTGGTCGTCTGAGACAAGGTCTTTACAGGGGATCTGTCTCTGGGGCTATAGTTGTCCTGGTCTCCGCTGTCTTTCAGGGCTGTAGAGGTCCTTTCTAGGTGCTGATCCACCATCTGGGCTGGATACGTACTGGATCCGGGTGACTGCAGTGACCCTCTGATCTGGATACAGACTGGAACTCGTGCCTACGGTGACCTCGGAATAAGAGAGAAACAGACTAATATTAGCGTAGATGCCATTCTTCTAATGATGTAGCAAGTACATCGGGTGTTATGGGGAGTGTTCCTGGTTCCGGGTTACCTAGTTAATGCAGCCTAAAAATCCTTTAACAGATTTAGGATATTAGAAGCGTATTAGTGTGTTATGTGTAAGCCAGGTTAAAGAGATAGGTCTTTAATCTAGATTTAAACTGCAAGAGTGTGTCTGCCTCCACGAACAATGTTAGGTAAGTTATTCCAAAGTTTAGGCCATAAATAGAAAAAGGATTTTGACATTCTAGGTATTATCAAATTGCCAGAGTTTTGAGAACGCAGTTGATGTGGAGGATTATAATATAACAAGAGCTTGTTCAAATACTGAGGTGCTAAACTATTCAGGGCTTTATAAGTAATAAGCAAGATTTTAAAATCTATGTTGATAGGGAGCCAGTGCAGTGTTGACAGGCCCGGGCTAATATGGTCATACTTCCTGGTTCTAATAAGAACTCTTAGCTGCTGCATTTTGGACTAACTGGAGTTTGTTTATTAAGCTTGCAGAACAACCACCCAATAATGCATTACAATAATCTAACCTTGAGGTCATAAACGCATGGATTAGCAATTCTGCATTTGACATTGAGAGCATAGGCCATAATTTAGATATATTTTTGAGATGGAAAAATGCAGTTTTACAAATGGTAGAAACGTTAGTTTGCCGGGCCATGAAGAAATATAGAGCTGAGTATCATCAGCATAACAGTGAAAGCTAACACCATGTTTCCTGATGATATCTCCCAAGGGTAACATGTAAAGCGTGAAGAGAAACGGCTCTAGTACTGAGCCTTGAGGTACAGTAGGTGGCCATCCAAAACGTTGGTTCTACCGCCGCTCGTACCGCCGCCACCGTGTCTGCAAAGTGCATTTGCAGCTTTTGACCGCTGAGTGGCGCTTTAATCACAAGATTTCAAACAAGCGCATCAAAGCAGATTTTCGCGAATAGACATCAGCTTTGCTTTGCCTCACCGAAGTGTTATATTTGACTGCAGTCGGGGAAAATGAAAGAAAAAATATTTAATATTCAAAGATGAAAGTTTAGTCCTTATGAAGATATGTGCGTTTCTCAGAACGAATTCAAGCAGGACAAATATCAAGCCTATGAGCCTGTGCTTATATTTTCTCTACACCATATTTTAGATTTGACACATTTAAATAGTGTGTTTACTTTGAATTGGAGCATTAAAAAAGGTAGCATAGTGAGCTAGGCTTGCGTGTTTTATACATTATTTTCTTTACTTTAGTAAAATGTGAGGCACTGAATAATTTCGCTCCCATTATTTAGGCCTAATGAAAACAAGAAACGAATAAATCAAACCTGCACGATTTAACTAAATCATTGAACCTCTAAAGAATGGACTGATTAATAAAACGTCCTCATGATTAAACTCATGTTCTCTCATTATAATCAACGAAATACACACGATGTAAAAAAGAGCTTCATTAATTGACAACTTCAGTCTTCTTTACTTGCTTTCATGTAAATTAAGTAAAAAATAAATAAATAAATAAATAAATTGTAGCCGCATTTAAATGCAGGTTTGTATATTATTCCGTAAAATATCAGTGCAAGATTTGCTCGGCGCGCATGATGCTGAGTGCTCGCAGCATTTATTCTAATTTGTCTACATATTTTATCTTTATTGCAAATCTTGTTTGGTTTTATTTTGGATAATTGCATGTAAAAAAAAAATTTCTATGAGAATTTATTACTGCGGAGCTGCCAGTTTTAATCTGAACAGCTCTTAACGCCGAGCGGATGGTTAGATAATAATAATTAATAAATAAAATAAAGGTCTTTCCAGCATTAAGGTAATAACATTAGCTAGGCTTCTGCTTTTTTTAATCATCTTGTTTCAGTTATAAATTTGACTAGTAAATGATAAAGAATTATATTAAAACTTGTTTTGAACAATTTATTTGTCATTTGAAGATTGATTTTAAGTAGGGAGGCAAAAATCATCGATTTAAATTGTAAATCAGATTTTTTGTGAAAAAAATCAGGGATTTTTTTAGGCCATAGGCCTATGGCCCAGCCCTAATGCAACAAATTTTTTTTATTTTTTTTTTAGTTAAAGCAACTTCCTGTGAAATTAAGTTTTAATAACTAATAAACTTTATTGCGCTATACAGTAGTCAACATTTGAAGTGCATCAAACCTTTCTTTAAAGTTGTTTTAAAACCAATATGTCCTAAAAACCTGTTCTGCAAGTTTGAAACCCTCAGAAGACACTGTCCATATGAAAGACCAAGAGATCCAAACCTTTATCTCGACCCCCACAAGCTATACAGAACTACCCCAAAACCCCAACCCCCTCCAGCTGAACTGAAATCAGTCTGTATTTTGGCTGTGAGGAACGGTGTGTTGTCATGTTACTGGGTTGAAACATGCCTGCACTCACAGCAGCCCCACTCTTTTTATTCATTATTTTCCCGCAGCCCATATTATTATTTTCACTAGACCAAAATAATAACAAATTATCAATTGATAATTAATCATTATTTTTGCCAAAATCATTGTTATTTGTGAACGTAGGCGTTTGCGGAAGGCTTTAAGACCAGGCGGAATCCTCCGTCAGCTGCTCCCGCTTCACAGCGAGCGACTCGCGCTTGCTGACCCAGCTTCACCGTCCGCATTTGGATTTTATAAAATCAGTTTGAGCGAATACAACTCATTGATCTTAAGTTTAACATTTAGCAAGGCAGCAAAACATTCAGTCTACCTGAAGAAAGACGTATTTCATTGAGCTACTGCTGTTAAATAGAGATAAAAAAAAACAAAACAAAAAAAAACACTGTAGGCTATTCTTAAACTTGGAGCTCATTATATTGAAGTACAAATCCAAACACCAGAAGCAACCTACACTCTCAGTGTTCTTTCATTGAAAAGTATGCATTTTATTTATTTAAAGGCTATATTGTTGAAATAATATTTTAGTTGAAAACTTTAAGTGCCATTGTTTAAAAAAAATGCATCATAGAAATGTTTCATAGACCTTCAGTTGTCTACTTTAAAATCCAATGGACAGACATAGGCCTATATTATTGTACATTACAAATATTTGGTCGTCCCTTATTTTCTTAAAGAGTAAATACTTATTTTCTTCAAGAATAAACATCATAAATAAAGAATAAAAGAAAGAACCTCTATTAGCCCTTATTTTCCATTTCTGAAGTTAATTTGTTATTTTTTTAAAACACGTTAAAAAATTAATTAAATTTGTGAGAGTTGCATTTTATTACATTCAGAAATAATAACAGCAGGCCTAGTAATGCTATAGGCTAATGTACCAATAGGATATTTTTAGTTCCCTTCACTTTACAACAAATCCTTTAACTAATTTATCAGAACAGAACAATTACAAATAGATAATTCTAATGGATAAATATAATTGCAGTATATAATAATATAGGCTTATAAACAACAACAAAAAAATAATAATTTAAAATAATTTAAAGCGATACATAAGGTAAGGTTGGGCATATCTCTCTCATTCGGGACTAATCCAAACATGTTGCCCATTTGCAGCTAAACTCTTATTCATTAGGTAAAATAGGCTTTGGATTTCACACGTGTTTCAGTATCTACGCAAAAAAAAAAAATCATAATGAGCATAAATATGCCAAAGTGGACCGCTGCTCGCGCTGCATGGCTCGGTGAACGACTGCTGTTTCCACTGAACATATGCGCGTGAGGCACCAGCACGATCAAAGTCACAATTCACAATTTTTGGTCATGCAGTAAAGGCATAATTCAAAAATGCAAAGTGTTAGCAGTTTGAAAAATCAAAAATAATAACAAAGTGAATAAAATTATTTTTAAATGCTGGACCGTTCTCATTTCGCTCTGCAAATGGAACCTGAAGATTATTATTATTTTTCTTTTAACCAAGAATGAACCGAAATGAAAACATTTAGCTTTTAATCCGTGTGTATATATATATATATATATATATATATAATAATTTTTTTTTTGAAGAAATATATATATAATGACTGTTTAATAACAATAGCATGCATATAGGTCTTTCTTTAAATTTTTATGATACTGTATAAGACTAAGTGTGTATATATATATGTTTATATAATATATAAACTGTTTAATAACAATAGCATGCATAAGAGCCTTTTTGTAAAGGTCTTTCTTTAAATTTTTGATGAGTAGACTGTAGCCTAAGACTATCCTATTTTTTAATGGCTTTTAAGGATGTTATAATGTATATTATAATGTTATTGTTGTTTTACGTCTTCCTTTCATTTTACAATTACATTAATTTCGCAATCTGTCCCTTTGCGAATGATTTTAACATGCGACTGACTTGCAGTTAATGCCGCGGCCCTGCGTGCAGCGGTAATACCCATTTTGGTTGTCAACCTACTGTACTCCATACTGCACTTGTGATCAATATGATACCTCTTCATTCACTGCTACGAATTGATGGTGGTCATATTTAAACTATGCTAATTCACTTCCATTAATACCAACAAAGTGTTCTAGTCTATGCAAAAGAATGTTGTGGTCAATAGTGTCGAACGCAGCACTAAGATCCAATAGCACTAATAGAGAGATACAACCACGATCAGATGATAAGTGCAGGTCATTTGTAACTCTAAGGAGAGCAGCCTCAGTACTATGATATGGTCTAAATCCTGCTTGGAAATCCTTACAGATACCAGCTGACGGCTGCATAGTTACAATTTTATCTCTAATAGTATCGATTTTAGAAGTAAAGTAGTTCATAAAGTCATTACTGCTGTGATGTTGGGAAATGTCAACACTTGTTGATGCTTTATTTTTTGTTAATTTAGCCACTGTATTGAATAAATACCTGGGGTTATGTTTGTTTTCTTCTAAAAGAGACGAAAAGTAATCAGATCTAGCAGTTTTTAATGCTTTTCTGTAGAATAGTGTAAGAATAAATCGTATATTCTTGCCTTCGAGATCGCAACTATAGTTTCTGGTTCAGGTTAGGCTACTGAGCAGAGGAGACCAGGTACCTGGGACCAAAGAATGAGACACACAAAGTGCAGTTCATTCTAAGCTCAATTTTATTATGCCCAGTGGGTTACATATATACTACAGTTTGCAGAAGTGAAACAATCAACAGTCTGGAGAAAACTTGCCAGACCAGCATAACTAATTCCATTACATAATGATTAGATCAACATGTCACAGTCAGCAAGAATTAAGTTTAGCACTTCACTTTAGAGCACAATGGCCCAATGTCCCTAGACACAAGATACAAGATACAAGATGTTCACGCAGAATCTCACAATGGCCACTTTAAGACAGTCAAAGACATGTCTTACTTAATCGTGAACAGTCTTGTGCATCCTCTTCTAAACATTACATTTTTGTCATACATCAAAAACTCTGTATTGTATAGTGAACAACCAAAATGTGGTTCTATTTGGAAATACTCTCTGCAGTATTATGTGTTGTAGGTTAGGTTGTTGTTCCAATGAAGTCTCAGCTAAGCAGACAATGTGCAAATCTGCAACTGCTTCTGCTATAGTACGCTGAGTAAAACTCTCTAATGGCGGTACGTCCATCAATAGAATTTAGCCCGTACTGGTAACAGGGTGGTGTAAGGAGTTAGCACTGTTTTGGCTCAATGGGCCACCTATCTTCTTTGCCTTGGATAACCCCCACCTCACTATTAGAGGTAGTTCCCTCCTCAGCTTAATCAGCACCTCTTCCTCCCTGTTATACAGCAAGGGGAATCCCCGTTCGAGATTCTATTTTAAATTGGAGCTTGCCTGCTCTCCTGTAGAATAATACTTCAATCTTGAAGCGTGAATCCACTGCGGTTGATAGTCTGTCAGCAATCCCGTCCGGGTTACTGCGATCACAGTGGCTGGTCCAAGATATCTTGGTTCTCCCACCTTCGTCGGCTTCAGGCTCTTGATAAGCACACTCTGTCCTGGAACAAAGGAGTGAGTAGGGTTTTCTGAGGGGAGAGGGAGACACAAAGAAACGTCAGCACATATGGAATTAAGCTTCTCTATGAGGGACGTTACGTAATCCTCCTGTATCACCTCCAGATCACCTAAGGAAGTAAAACCTGAGCGACCTTTAACCCATGGGGTTGGAAAAGGTCTTCCCATTAGTATCTCAAATGGTGAAAATTTAGTGGTGGAAGATGGAGTCATTCTTATTTCTGTCAATACGGCAGGTAGCAAATCTACCCATTTCTTTCCCGTATCAATTGAGGCTTTAGTAAGCCTTCGCTTAACTGTTTGGTTAAGTCTTTCCACATTTGATGAAGACTGTGGATGGTATGGTATGTTTAGATGCCAATCAATAGATAATACTTTAGCATCTAGCTGTGTTATCTTTGATGCAAAAGGTGTTCCATTATCACTTTCAATAGTGGTAGGTATTCCAAACCTAGGAATTATCTCCTTAGTCAAAATCTTTACCACTGTTTTAGCATCTTCCTTTGCACATGGAAATGCTTCTGGCCACTTTGAAAATCTATCCACAATGACCAAAAGGTATCTCAGATTTCCTATTGGCGGCTTATGCGTAAAATCAACTTGCACATGTTGAAAAGGTGCTTCTGGATGAGGCAATGCATCATGCTTAATAGGTTTGTGCGGATTTACCTGTGCACATGTGAGACACAAATCTAAAATCAGCTTCGCCGTTTTGTGTACATCTGCAATACAATACAATTGATTAATCACTTGTACTACTTTTGCACAGCTTGTATGTGACAGTCCATGGTAGTGTCTAATTAGGATTACTAGCCCTAATTTTGGGAGAGCTATTCTCCCCTTCTCATCTCTCAGAAGTCCATCTTTATCTGGAGCACAGTTATGTTTACTCCAGTGCTCTAGATCAACTTGAGTAGGTTGACTTTGCAAAATCTTAATGTCTATGTCAGGTACATTTGTTATATGCACTGCCATAGCTACCTGATTTTTGTTTCCCATATCAAATGGTGATTTGATCTGAGCCTTGGCTGCTTCTTTTGCAGCTTCATCTGCTTTTCTGTTTCCTACAGCCTGTTCTTCCTCTCCTATTGCGTGACCCTTTACCTTTACTATGGCCACTTCAGAGGGTAGCTGTACTGCTCTGGTTAACTGTCCTATCAGATTTGAATGTGCTATTGGTTTACCATCTGCAGTTTTGAAATCTCTAGCTTCCCATGTTTTAGCAAAGTAGTGTACCACTCCCCAGGCATACTTTGAATCAGTGTAAATTGTTACCCTTTTTCCTGCCATTAGCTCACACGCTCTTATTAACGCTACCAATTCAGCAGCTTGAGCTGAATTATAGTCTAAAGCAAAAGCTTCCAGTGTTTCCCCAGTCTCAGACACCACAGCATAGCCACAGAGGTAGACACTATCAGAGGGTTTTGAACATGATCCGTCAACATATATGTGTTCCCCCCCATCCAGGGGCAAATCCAAATTATCTAATGCCCTTATTTGAGTTATTAAGAGAATGGACATTAGCGCAGGGACAAACCTGGTATGAAATAGCGCTAAGTCCATTAAGTAATTTGGGATTACCTGCTTCAAGTATAACTTCAGGGAGAGTAACTAAAATATATACAGATCCACCAGATAGTTCAATAGACGCATGGGCATTGTTGCAAACCAGAATAGCCAGAAGACCTCCAAATACTGCTTTAGTCAACATAATTAGGCCAAAAGAGGTACACCAGAATGGAGTACTAATCATATATAGGATAGATACAGTCACAAAATCATTAGTGGGAACATGAGGAACTCAGTTCAATTAAGCAATCATGCTCTGTAACATTATCAACCATGTCAGCCATTCCTAAAACTCCCAACAGTGCCGGGTTAATGGACGCTGTTGGCTGAATCGTTAGATTTTTGGTGGCCAGCAAAGTTGCCTCGTACCCTGATCGTCGTTGCGCTGTCATGTGTTGTGTCTGCATATTATGCAAAATTGCGCCTACCTGATGTGACGTGTACAGTGTCATTGGGTGTGAAAGAACCATTCTCTCAGCCATCTGTACCACCAGAGCAGCTGCAGCCACGGCACGAAGACATGCTGGCATACCTGTAACAATGTTTTCTAATTTCTTAGACAAGTATGCTAATGGTCTATATGTGGAACCATGCTGTTGCAACAGGACCCCTATGGCTACCCCCTCTGTTTCTCGGACATGCAAGTGAAAGTTTTTTCGATAGTCGGGCAGGCCCAAAGCTGGGGCCTGAGTGATCGCTGTCTTCAATGCAGTAAAGTGTAGTTCTGCTTCTGCAGTCCAGTTCAGTAGCGTAGTGGGTGGAGCCTTGTGGTCTATCAGGCTTCTCAGGTGCCTGTCATACACCGCACAGTCAGGTATCCAGGATCTACAATAGTTGACCAGTCCCAGAAAACTTTGGAGCTGTTGCACAGTTCGAGGAGACTTCATCTTCCTGATCAGCTGGACCCTATCTGTGGATATTGCTCTCAGACCTGGCATAATAATGTGTCCCAAATAAGTCACATTGGACTGCACCCATTGCAGTTTGTCTCTTGAGGCCTTGAATCCTGCCTGAGCGAGCACATTGCAGACTATGATAGATGCGTGTTCACAGTCATCTTTTGTTTCACCCGATATCAGGATATCATCTGCGTATTGAAGCACACAGACTGTAGAGGGCAAATCAGTCATCTTTGCTAATGTCCTCTGTACGGCAGCCGAGAAAACAGCGGGAGAGTCCACGTAGCCCTGAGCCAAGCGTGTCCATGCAAGTTGCTTTCCTTGAAAGGTAAATGCTAATAAAGGCTGAGTGTCTGGATGCACAGGTACAGAGAAAAAAGCTGCACAGAGATCAATGACCGTAAAATATTTGTGCGTACATGGAATACAATTAATAACAGTCTGTACATCAGGCACAATTGGAGCCAAAGGTGTTATCAATTGATTGATAGCCCTTAAATCTTGAGTCAAACGCCATGTTTTGCCATCTGCCTAAACTATAGGGTTAATTGGCGTGTTATAAGGCGAATGTACAGGTACGAGGACACCCTGCTGGATAAAACTCTCAATCACTGGCTGTATACCCAGTTCCTTATCTTTGGATAAAGGATACTGTTTAAAATACACTGGTTTGTTCGTTTTCAATTTAGCTCTATATGGTTCCATGTCTATAAAGCCTGTGTCATCTTTATATTGTGACCATAATGATGGGTCTACCCGAGTTTCCACTGCTTGTGGCATCTCAGACCTGGGCCTACACTCGTGTGGCTGTGCTTCGCTGTCTTCCCAAGTCGGTAATGGGTTTACAGAGACCTGTAGACAAGACAGGAAAGAGAAAGAAACCAGATTATCAGTGAATTAAATGTCCATTTTCAATTTGTGCATTAAATCTCGCCCTAATAAATTTAGTGGAGCTCCAGGGATGATTGTAAATTTATGGAAAAATGGAATTAATCCAGGAGCTCTTACCTCCAAAGGAGGCGTTACTGGACATGGTATGTCAGTTCCTGAAATTCCTACAGAGTTAATTATTTGACTAGAAAGAGGACCCTCATAATGTGCAGTAGTCATTGACGTTGCATCAGCTCCAGAATCTAAGAGGAAGGTCTGTGGTTGACCATGCACTAATAATGTAATGTATGGCAAATCTTTATTGTTATTTGAAAAGGTGAGGGTCGTCATAGATACATTGGAACTGACTGCACTCTGTAGGCATCCCTATTGTTCTTCATGCTGTGCATGATTTTGCCATGTAGTGGGGTAAGTGGAGTTTACTGTGCCTGTGCCTCTCTGCTGTGGCTGTTCTATTTTAGACTTCCACTGCACTGGGTTTCTCCGAGGCTGACTTCTCCCTTTTTTGCAGTCTCGTTGGACATGACCTTCCTTCCCGCAGCGATAACAAACCATTCTAGACCTTCTTGGTTGGATTGATCTAGGTTTCATTTCTGCTTTTAGGTCAAGCTCAACTCTCTGTGGCCTTTGCCCAGTGAAGATGGCTGTTTCAGTTTTAACCACAAACCCTCCAGAAATGTCTAGTTCCCTAACTCGCTTCCCTAATGCTTCTATGCTCATCTCAAGTAAATTTATGGTTGTGATTCTAATCAGTTGTGCTTGCTTTCCATGCATATTATTCAGGAAAGTGTTAATAAATAATGCCTTTAGGGCATCATTGACTGGGAGTTTAGACTCCTCAATCCATGCCTTTTTGAATCTCAGATAGAAATCTGAAGCAGTTTCTTTGGGTTTCTGCTTTGTATTTGCAGCAATTGACAAGTCTTGCCTATTTCCTAAACGCATGTCTAAAAAAGCTCTTAGCGCTTTAAAGAATGCAACATGATTTTCCTGCTTTTCCCAGAAAAATACATGAGGTGATGCGGCCGTAGCAGCGCCAGATATCTCATAATTTTCAAATTTCAGTGATGGACACGCAGTGATCAGCATTTACATATTGCTTCTATATCTGCCATTTTCACTGGTTTCACCCCTATTGCATTTCCTGATCTCAGCCATACCATAGCACCCTGAGTTTTAGTAGGTTCCTGTTTTTCTTTGGGTGTGACCAATTTTGTAACAACAGGACTATTTTGTGGTGGTGGCGGTGGCGCTGAGGGAGGATGAGACATGGAGTAGGGTGGTGGTATATCTTTTGCAAGTCTGCTTTGTTTAGCCACAAAAGCAACTACCTTCTTCTTTTCTGGCCCTTGATCCCAGACTTTTTTAAGATCTTTCCAAATATTATAACTCTTAGTCATATACTTATAGTCCCAATTGGGATCCCCCCACCCTTCAAAAACTAAACTTTTAGCCAACTCCATGCCATCATCTGTGAATGAACCCTCTCTCGGATATGGCACTTCAATTTGCGGTCTCATTCGTTCTGACCAGCCTGCCATATCACTCACAAAAGGTTCCGTATAAAACCCTTGATTTTTTCTGAACATAAACTCTACTGGAGTTTCTCCAGGCAATGGTCTTGAAACTGAACCCCCCATCTTCCACTCAAAAATAGCAGCAACACAAAATAGCAGCAACACAAAATAGCAACAACACAAAATAGCAACAACACAAAATAGCAGTGCGGCAGTGATAAGCAGCAAGCTGTAGTGTAAAAATCTCCTTTACTCTTTTGCCCAACCTCAACTGTGATTCATGTATCGTATTGTGACCTTTGGGTGATATTCCTATTGATTGACTCACACAAAGCAAAGTTTTGCCCTGATCGTCACTAAATCACCTTCTTTTTAATTAGGTAGTTTCCTAAGTTTGGGCTTTCGCCAAACCCAAGTTCGGGTCGCCCACTAAAACCTTTTTTCTTTTAGGTCACAATATATCAACATAGAATAACAATTGATGAATGAATTGTTCCAAAATATGGAATATGATTAAATTTCAATCCCCAAAACTAAAGAAACATTTTCTCCGCGAAAGTTAAATACGTCACCGTGATCAAAAATACAGTGTGATCAGTACTGTATATCCAATCACTCTCCACGCTAATAGCCCACAGGCATATATAGTATTGCTTTTAGCAATAATCTGCAAGTGACTACTGTTGCCAGCCGTAGTGTAACAACCAATAGAAAACTTAATTTCCACTAGCAAATAGTGATTGCAACTCTCTCCCGTCTCTTTACGGGGAGCTACCCGGGGACAATTTTTACATTAATCCCCCAAGGATCCTACAGGGGTAAGCGCTATATTTCCTTCAAGAAATATACAAAACACTTACCCCCTTCCCGTAGGTCCACCTGATTCACCGGTGCGTCTTCCCCACTCGATCTCGGGACTTTCTTCCCGGTTCTCTAAGAGATCCCCCCTTTCGCGGACGAGCCCCCAAACTGTAAGAATAAATCGTATATTCTTGCCTTCGAGATCGCAACTATAGTTTCTGGTTCAGGTTAGGTTACTGAGCAGAGGAGACCAGGTACCTGGGACCAAAGAATGAGACACACAAAGTGCAGTTCATTCTAAGCTCAATTTTATTATGCCCAGTGGGTCACATATATACTACAGTTTCCAGAAGTGAAACAATCAACAGTCTGGAGAAAACATGCCAGACCAGCATAACTAATTCCATTACATAATGATTAGATCAACATGTCACAGTCAGCAAGAATTAAGTTTAGCACTTCACTTTAGAGCACAATGGCCCAATGTCCCTAGACACAAGATACAAGATGTTCACGCAGAATCTCACAGATAGGTTACTTTCCCGCCAAGCAATACAAAATACCTCTAGTTTTGTTTTCCTCCAGCTGCGCTCCATTTTCCAGCTGCTCTCTTTAGGGTGCGAGTGTGCTCATTATACCACGGTGTCAGTTTTCCTTAACCTTCCTTAAGCGTAAAGGAGCAGCTGTATTTAAAATGCTAGAAAAGAGAGAGTCCATAGTTTCTGTTACATCATCAAGTTTTTCTGAGGTTTTGGATATGCTAAGGAATTAGGATACATCAGGACGATTACTTACAAAGCAGTCTTTTGTTGTAGAGGTGATGGTTCTACCATACTTGTAACAAGAAGTAGAATTTACAGTTTTAACTACATGAAGTTTGGACAAAACTAGATACTGATCTGAGATATCATCGATTGGCTGCATAATTTCAACACCATCAACATCAATTTCATGTGACAGTATTAAATCTAGACTATGATTTCAACAATGAGTAGGTCCTGAGACATGTTGTCTAACCCCAATAGAGTTCAGAATGTCTATGAATCCTGATCCCAATGCATCTTTTTCATTATCAACATGGATAGTAAAATCACCAACAATTAAAACTTTATCTGCAGCCAACACTAACTTGGATGTAAAATTAGCAAACTCTTTAATAAATCAAGTCATCTTTATTTATATAGCGCTTTAAACAAAAAAGATTGCGTCAAAGCAACTGAACAACATTAATTAGGAAAACAGTGTGTCAATAATGCAAAATGACAGTTAAAGGCAGTTCATCATTGAAATTCAGTGATGTCATCATGCAGCTCAGTTCAGTTTAAATAGTATCTGTGCAATAATTTGAAAATCAAGTCAACGATATCGCTGTAAATGAAGTGTCCCCAACTAAGCAAGCCAGAGGCGACAGCGGCAAGGAACCAAAACTCCATCAGTGACAGAATGGAGGAAAAAACCTTGGGAGAAACCAGGCTCAGTTGGGGGGCCAGTTCTCCTCTGGCCAGACGAAACCAGCAGTTCAATTCCAGGCTGCAGAAAAGTCAGATTATGCAGAAGAATCATCTGTTTCCTGTGGTCTTGTCCCAGTGGTCAAGTCTGAGATAAGGTCTTTACAGGGGATCTGTCTCTGGGGCTCTAGTTGTCCTGGTCTCCGCTGTCTTTCAGGGCTGTAGAGTTCCTTTCTATGTGCTGATCCACCATCTGGGCTGGATACAGACTGGATCCGGGTGACTGCAGTGACCCTCTGACTTGGATACAGACTGGATCTGGTGGCTACGGTGACCTCGGAATAAGAGAGAAACAGACTAATATGAGCGTAGATGCCATTCTTCTAACGATGTAGCAAGTACATCGGGTGTTATGGGAAGTGTTCCCGGTTCCGGTTTACCTAATTAATGCAGCCTAAAAATCCTTTAACGGATTTGGATATTAGAAGTGTATTAGTATGTTATGTGTAAGCCAGGTTAAAGAGATGGGTCTTTAATCTAGATTTAAACTGCAAGAGTGTGTCTGCCTCCCGAACAATGTTAGGTAGGTTATTCCAGAGTTTGGGCGCTAAATAGGAGAAGGATCTGCCGCCCACAGTTGACTTTGATATTCTAGGTATTATCAAATTGCCAGAGTTTTGAGAACGGAGTGGACGTGGAGGACTATAATGTAACAAGACCTCGTTCAAATACTGAGGTGCTAAACCATTCAGGGCTTTATAAGTAATAAAGTCTGTATGGTGCCCTGGTGGCCTGTATACAGTAGCCAGTACAAACATCATAGGGGATTTATCTTTAACATTTGTTTCTCTGGATAATGTTATATGAAGCACCATTACTTCAAATGAGTTATACTTGAAGCCTGCCCTCTGAGAAATCTTGAAAACATTGTTATTTGAACATCATTATTAATATAAATGTTATTCTGTATAAAGAATATGTGAGAATAAATCTGTTCTCAATTTCCAATGATATCAAAAAATCAGCATCCACTCCAGGGCTTGACATTAAGCATTCTCATGTGGTTGTCCTTCGAACAAGTAAATTTGTCATTTACTTCTCCGAGTTTAAAAGTTACTTGCCTGGAGAGAAAACAAAAAACAAAAAAACATTTCAATTGAGATATAAATGCAATTATTTATTGTAGATACACAAAATACACTCACCTAAAGGATTATTAGGAACACCTGTTCAATTTCTCATTAATGCAATTATCTAATCAACCAGCGTGGCATGGTTGTTGGTGCCAGACGGGCCGTTCTGAGTATTTCACAATCTGCTCAGTTACTGGGATTTTCACGCACAACCATTTCTAGGGTTTGCAAAGAATGGTGTAAAAAGGGAAAAACATCCAGTATACGGCAGTCCTGTGGGCAAGAAAGCCTTGTTGATGCTAGAGGTCAGAGGAGAATGAGCCGACTGATTCAAGCTGATAGAAGAGCAACTTTGACTGAAATAACCACTCGTTACAACCGAGGTATGCAGCAAAGCATTTGTGAAGCCACAACATGCACAACCTTGAGGCGGATGGGCTACAACAGCAGAAGACCCCACTGGGTACCACTCATCTCCACTACAAATAGGAAAAAGAGGCTACAATTTGCACAAGCTCACCAAAATCCAAGGTGGCAGCCGAGCCACACCTATGTGTTGACCTCAGTGTTTGAGATCTCAAGATTTTAGTTTTTGTTTGTGATGTTTTATGTCTTTTTTATGTCTTTAAACTCAAATTTTATGTCTTGAGAAACAAACTCAAATGAGTATTTTAATACGGGTCTTGAGAAACTGGACTGGTAGCCCTGTTTGCTAGCCACCCATACTGCTAGCAGCCTGCTACAGATTAGCCCTTTGTTAGTCTGCTAGCAGCTAGTTCACCCTGGATGCTCTGTTGTTGCTAGCCTGTTGCTGTAGTCCTGCTAGCTACTAGCCGCTTCCTGGATGCCTTGCTGCTAGCTGCCCTTGCTAGCTACCACTGTTGGTGGATTCTGGTGCTACTAGCCTCACCACTCTGTTGCTAGCCCACCTTCCGGATGCCTTGTTGCTAGCTGCCCTTGCTAGCTACACCAGGATTCTGCTACTAGCTCCACCTAGCCACCTGGATGCCCTGGCCCCACTAGCTAGCTGGATTGTGCTAGCTTTGTTGATGATAACCCTACTCCTAGCCTGCTACTATTAGCCTTGCTTGCGAGCTATCACCTGGAAGCTTCCCTGCTAGCCTCCATCCTATAGCCCTGACTTTTTGACTCCAAGCTACTGTTCACCCCTGTTAAGGCTGTCTTCAACTAAACCTGGTAACTTGACATCATGCATTTTTTTTTATTTTTTTTATACTCTTCATACTTTTACAGTCCAGCCCTATACTAGATGAATTTAATATGCCCAAAATGAGTAGTATACTGATACAGTTAAATTACGGTCATTTCTCAATTTCATCTACAAGTTATTATGAGATGTACAGCCAGAAAATCAACCTGTGTTACCAAAAAAATTGTTCACAAATTAATAACTCCCTGTATCTCCAGAACTTATTGTTGTTAAATGATCATTTTACTGTCTCAGATTACTCTTTTTCTCAGTTCATAGAGGACAGTGGTAATGATAAATATTACCCAGCTAAACAAAAACTACGTTGTTTGATTATGCTTTTATTGATGTTATCTGGTAATGTTCAGCCCAATCCTGGTCCTGTTCTTGGTCTTTTTAATACTTTGCAATCCTTAGCAACTCCTTCAGATTTCAAAAGCAGACATGGCCTTGGGTTTATACATTTAAACGTTAGAAGCCTAGTCCCTAAAATGGATATGATTAGGATCTGGGCTAATACAACCAATGCTGATATCATTATTATCTCTGAAACCTGGCTTAAAAAATCTGTATCTGATGAATTTATTTCTATTGAAGGTTTTAAAGTTTATAGAACTGATCGGGTTGGCAAAGGAGGTGGGGTTGCCATATATGTGAAATCCAAGTTTTTAAGCTCGGTAACCCTGTCACTAACTAAAGCTAAACAGTTTGAAATTCTGACAGTGAAAGTGAATATTTCAAAAGACGCTGATATTACAGTAGTTGGGTGCTATAGACCTCCATCTGCTTCAAAGGATGCTTTCCAATCTATATCCGAAATATTACATAAAATTAATGACTCTGAATTTATTCTTATGGGTGATATGAATTGGGACTGGCTGTCTGGGAACTCTGATTGTTTTAAAGACTTATGTAATGACTTAAATTTAGTGCAACTTTTTAATGAACCGACAAGAATAAATCCCAAAGCAGAAATAAAATCTACTCTCCTAGATGTAATCGTAACAAACTCAGTTCATAAATATACCTCAACTGCCGTATTTTGTAATGACGTCAGTGACCATTGTGCAGTCGCTTGTGTAAGAAATACAAAAATCCCTAAGGTAAAACCACGCATGATCCTAAAAAGACATTTCAAAAGTTTTGAACAACAAGCTTTTCTGCATGATCTGTATCATAGTGAACTCAGCAGGGTGTCTTTGTTTTCGGATGCTGAAATGGCATGGGATTTTTTTCATTCAAATTTTATTTCCATTGTAAATAAATATGTACCAATCAAAAAGTTTAGGATCAGTGGTAAGGACAATCATTGGTTTTCGTAAAGTGTGTCAGAGCTAATCTGTTTGAGAAATAAAATGTGGGCACAAGCCAGATTTTCCGACTCTTCTGCTGATTGGACTGCATTTAGAACTGTAAGAAACAAGTGTACTTTGATGATTAGAAAGTCCAAATCTGAGTTTTTTTTTAAGTCAACCACAGAAAACTTAAACAATCCTTTAAAGTTTTGGAAATCAATTAAATCTTTATCGGGTGCACGTGTGACCTCAAACCTCCCAGATCAGATTCTTATTGGTTCAGATGAAGTAAAAGATAAATCAGTCATAGTCAATCAGTTTAATAAACACTTTATTCAGGCTGGATTCATATTTAATCAAACCATAAATAAATCTGTCCCATGTCCAGCCATGTCAGCATCTGAAAATGTAAATCGGGAATTGTTTAATTTTAAACCGATTTCAGTTTCAGAAGTTCATAAAGCCCTCAGAGACATTGATCACAAAAAGTCAGCAGGTACAGATAATCTGGATCCCTTTCTGTTAAAAGTGGCAGCTGATATTATTGCTGAGCCCATAGCGCATATTTTTAATTTGAGTCTTCTTTCTAACTCCATTCCTAAAAGTTGGAAGGCAGCCTATGTTCGCCCTTTGCATAAAGGTGGAGACCCATCAGAACTGAATAATTACCGTCCAATATCAAAACTTTCTGTTTTGTCAAAGATCTTGGAATCATTTGTGAATGTACAGTTAAAACAGTATTTGACTGACAAAAATATTTTAAATAATTTTCAGTCAGGGTTCAGAAGTGGCCATAGCACTATCACTGCTGCTACATTAGTGACAAATGATATTATTGGGGCCTTAGATAAGAAGCAACATTCTGCTGCATTATTTGTTGATCTTTCTAAGGCATTTGATTCGGTTGATCATGGATTGTTATTGACCAAACTACGTTCAATTGGTTTAAGTGAGAAGGCTGTTGGATGGTTCCAGAATTATTTGGTAGATCGTATTCAATGTGTTTATGCTGAGGGTTATAAATCTGATTTTCTTGAGATAACTAAAGGTGTCCCTCAAGGATCAATCTTAGGACCCATTTTGTTTTCAATTTTTATAAATGATTTGGATAGAGATGTTCAAGCCAAATTACATTTATACGCTGATGATACAGTGGTTTACATCCAGGCTTCCACCATTTCAGTAGCAGTGCAGGAACTTCAGACTGCATTTCAGGCATTGCAATACACATTATTGAGTCTAAAATTGGTTTTAAATACACAGAAAACAAAGTTTATGGTCTTCTCAAAAGCTCGAGCACAGCTACTCGACAATTGTGGCATTTTGTCATTAGATGGGAAATCAATTGAAAGAGTGTCTTCATACAAGTACTTGGGGATATGGATAGATGATAAGCTTTACTTAAATGAACATATTACTGCTTTAGTTAAGAAACTTAAAGTCAAGTTTGCTTCTATTACAGAAACAAATCTTGCTTTACTTTTAGTGCTAGGAAGAAACTTGTGGATGCTACTTTTCTGCCTGCAATTGATTATGGAGATATATTGTACATGCATGCTGCATTTTCCATCCTGCGTCATGTAGATTCAGTTTACCATGCATCACTACGATTCATAACAAATACAAAGTCCCTTACCCATCACTGCATTCTTTATGATTTAGTTGGTTGGACATCACTTAAAATTCATAGACAACAGCACTGGTATATCTTTATTTATAAAGCTATACTTGGCAAATTTCCACTGTACCTCTGTAACCTCCTCTCTGTTTGCTCTGGTACCTATCAGCTACGCTCCTCAAAGTGGTTGCTTTTTAATGTGCCACGAGTTACAACCAAATTGGGAAAAACTGCCTTTTCTTATTTAGCACATTGGGGGTGGAATAATCTACAAAAAGAGCTAAAGTTAGAAACCCTTATGTCCTTAAATGAATTTAAAACTACTATAAAGAGTGTTGTGATGGAGACATGTTCTTGTTTTTCTTAAGAGTCTCATTGTGTTTTATATTTTTATTTTTAATATTTTGTACTTCTTTTATTGTTAAAATGTACTTTAGTGTTTGTTATGTATGCATTTGTTGTGATTTGGCTGCTACCTTGGCCAGGTCTCTCTTGTAAAAGAGATTCTGAATCTCAATGGGACCTCCTGGTTAAATAAAGGTATAATAAAAAATAAAAAATAGGACAGTTGAAAACTGGAAAAATGTTGCCTGGTCTGATGAGTCTCGATTTCTGTTGAGACATTCAGATGGTAGAGTCAGAATTTGGCGTAAACGGAATGAGAACATGGATCCATCATGCCTTGTTACCACTGTGAAGGCTGGTGGTTGTGGTGTAATGGTGTGGGGGATATTTTCTTGGCACACTTTAGGCCCCTTAGTGCCAATTGGGCACCGTTTAAATGCCATGGCCTACCTGAGCATTGTTTCTGACCGTGTCCATTCCTTTATGACCACCATGTACCCATCCTCTGATGGCTACTTCCAGCAGGATAATGCACCATGTCACAAAGCTCAAATCATTTCAAATTGGTTTCTTGAACATGACTATGAGTTCACTGTAATAAAATGGCCCCCACAGTCACCAGATCTCAACCCAATAGAGCATCTTTGGGATGTGGTGGAATGGGAGCTTCATGCCCTGGATGTGCATCCCACAAATCTCCATCAACTGCAAGATGCTATCCTATCAATATGGGCCAACATTTCTAAAGAATGCTTTCAGCACCTTGTTGAATCAATGCCACGTAGAATTAAGGCAGTTCTGAATGCAAAAGGGGGTCAAACACAGTATTAGTATGGTGTTCCTAATAATCCTTTAGGTGAGTGTATAGTATAGTGTTTATAGAGTTTGTGTGCATGTCACATTTAGTCCAGCACTTCTGCGTCTTCAGTGTTGATGTCTGTTTGTCTGGACTGCCAGGGGTTAAACCCTGGTCGACACCGTCTTTGGCTGCTGGTCCACCACTTCTTCACTGCCAGTCCAGCATCCTTCCTCTGATAAAAACATCAGTCGCTGGAGCTGGTCTGGTCTCAGGCTGGTCCTCCAATCAGACTTTACCCGTTTCATGCTGGAGAATCCTCTCTCACACACAGCAGTGTTGACTGGTAGGACAAGGTAGACATTCATCAGAGGCACCAGATTCTTGAACCGTGTACACCTTTCCTCTGAAAAGCATGGCATTAAGCTGTGAGTTTATTAGTACAGGGCTGTTTGTCAAAACATTTCATTTCATAACGAACTAAAAAGAGTCAATGTTCATCCTGAAATTTTCCTCTTAAATACACAGAATATAAGGATTCAGAATTCAATATTCATTCATGTCAGTACAATATTACACACACCTGACATCAGTATGTTCATAAATGTGTCCCTCATAAGGACAGTTGATCTGCCCTGAGCAAAAGCTTTGTAAGTCTGCAAGTCTGACAGAACATCCTCAGAAGTCCACTGAAGTGCTCTGTTAGTGACCTGACATCTTCCTGTCCACTCTCCCAGAACTGCATGCATGCACAGAGGTCTAAAGAGGCACTAAAACGGCTGGCAGGACTGTCCCTTTCTAAGTCCTTCATCCTCTCCTCTAAATGTGAGATGATGACATCTGTTTGGACCATAACAAAATTAATTTTCAGAACAACAAATATATTTTGTAATAAGTGACGTGACATGACATACAGCCAAGTATGGTGACCCATACTCAGAATTCGTGCTCTGCATTTAACCCATTCAAAGTGCACACACTTTGAATGTTTTATACTGCAAGAGACATATTTACATTAAAATATGAATTAACATCGTGCAAGTTGTAATTTAAGTAAGGCATAATGTACATCCAGCCGGTTGTTCTCGCATAATGTCTTGCATCAGCCTGAAGGGGTTTATTTTGCGAGAACAACCAGCTGGATGTACATTATCCCACTTATTATTATTTGAACGCAAAGCTTCTGTGAAGACAGCATTTGCGAGCAAGTGGCAAGTTCAAACTAAACGGACATTTAAGGGAAATGGTGCAGTCAAACCATGTATTACACAACATTTCACCACAAAATAATTAAGGCAATAAAAGAATTAAGACGAAAATGTTTTAAAACTTTACGAGTTTGTTAGTTCCCTATAATCCATTACAGCGTACAAAACAATCATAGCAAAATGGCAGCAGCTGCGTTTGTATGAAACGAGAGCGAGTCCGCGATACCAGGATGACATAATTAAACAACTGTACACCATTTTGAATCGAGTTTTATTTTATTAGCTAAACAAATGCAAAGCTTCAACCAAGAAAAAAAAATAGTTCAAGCTAGAGTACAGCGCTGACTGCTGTTACCCGGATGAGCCTGTGTTATTAGCTTTTACAGGTTGTTATCCAGGGATAACATACCTCGGAATGTCGCGACTGACCAATCAGAATCAAGTATTCCACGGAGCCATGTAATAATGTTAAATAATTACTTGCCATGAGTGGAATAATAATGTGGATGGATTTATTAACGAGCCAGCAGTCTTGTGATTGTTACACTTTACATCACAATCAAATCCTTATTTAATCATTTCTAAACTGTATTTAAGAGGTCCTCTCACTCAGTTGTTTATTGACTGCAGTGACTGTAATTTATATCAAAACATGATGCAGATTCTAAGCGGGTTTGGATCTCAGTTCTGAAACTGTGAAAGACAGTGAGACAGCGCTGCATACTACTAATGTTACTTGTTCATTGTATTACATAATGTGAAAATAAATTATGATTATGATGACACTGTGTGTACACGTATATCGTTAGGACCCATGCGATTGCATTTTCCATGACTGAAGCTAAGATGACAGAAAAGATTAAATTACTGTCACAAGACGTTTTGTAATAAAATTGGTCAGATATTGAAGCTCTAAATCCTTCTTACTTGCCAGTCAAATTAGGATGCATCCGTCAGGCCATGCAAAACATCACTCCATCCTTCTCCTCATAGTGCACCCAGTCAAATTCATCCCCCCAGGAATCGATACATTTCCTTTTCCTTTTCATAATTAAAACATTGCTTTTTAAGAAATTAAAACTACGCGCTTAGCTGTTTCTGCCCGAGGTAAAATACAGTCGGATTCTGAATGGTCAAGTTCGCCAATCGCTGACCTAGTTTCCGTTGCGGCAGCGTGAATTTTGTTACTGACTAAATAATGAAGGCTATATCATAAAGGAAGATATTATTGTTTTTAACATTTTCAAGTTACTTGTCCGATCGGGCAAGTCAATTTTTCTTTCACTTGCCTGTCCAAAATATTACTTGTCCCAGACAAGCGGACAAGCGTTAATGTCGAGCCCTGCATTCTCTTCTCTCATGCGGGATACTCTTCTTCTGTGTTTATTTATATGGGTTTGCATAACAGCGCCACCATTCTCACCTTTTTGTGCAACAGCAGCTACTCCAGGCATGTCATCTTAGCTCAAATCTGATTGGATGGCCCGTTTCAATGATCTCGCCTGGGCTGCATTCAGCCCTGACAAAAACTGTGCGAAATTTTTTTTAAATGGAAACGGTGGTGCGTTGAACACCCTGTTCTGATGTCGGAAGAGTTGCAACTATGGCAGCTGAGAAGGCCATTCTTTGTGTTCTTTTTGAAGAATTTTCAGAGCCTAATGAAATCTGTATAAATACGTGTTTAATATTGCAAAATAGGCTTGATGTTACAGTCACTGCCCTTGCGTCCAGAATAAAAGAGAACATCCCAATCGAGTGAAGGGATGGAAACTGTGGTTCCTAATTATTGTGATCCAACATTTGCCTCACATTTCAGGATGAAAAGACAAACATTTCAGGTGAAGGATAATCCACTTACCTCCGAGACTCTGTTATGATCTATATGACCTTATTATTTTTATTGTGAGTATTAGGCTTATCATTATTGCTGATCACTGTTGTTGTGCTATTGTTATATTTACCATTATATAATCAGAGGAGAATAGAAAAGTTTATGAAAGTGTCACTCCATAATACAATAGCAAAATACATAAATATGTGTATTATTTTTTATGTTACATCAATCAGTATTAAGCACACCTTCCTAAGGAAAGGATATGGACCAGAAGACATTGCGATTTCTAAATGATATTTAGACAGACTTCCAGATCTATACTTGTGCTCTTATTAGTTTAGTTATTTTGCCTTTAATATAAATAAACATGTGCAAACAATAAACTTGCTCTTGTGAATTTATTTTGATGTTAATTACATTGTGCAAGCTGTCTCTTTAATACAGCGTGGTTTATATACATAAGGTGCAGCTGTGGCCTAATGGTTAGAGAATTGGACTTGTAACCAGAAGGGCGCAGGTTCGAGTCTCGGTGCTGGCAGGAGTTGTAGGTGGTGGGGAGTGAATGAACAGCGCTCTCTTCCACCCTCAATACCCATGGCTGAAGTGCCCTTGAGCAAGGCACTGAACCCCCAGTTGCTCCCCGGGCACTGGATATAGCTGCCCACTGCTCCGGGTGTGTGTTCACAGTGTGTTCACTTCTCACTGCTGTGTGTGTGAACTTGGATGGGTTAAATGCAGAGCACCAATTTCGAGTATGGGTTACCATACTTGACAAATGTCACGACTTTCACTTTCACTTTCATAATGCTGCTGATTGGAACATGTTGGCCCTCTGGAAAGTATGTTCATTTACTGTGCATGTACTCAATACTTGGTAGGTGCTCCTTATGCTTTAATCACTGCCTCAATTCGGTGTGGCATGGAGGTGATTGGTTTGTGGCACTACTGAAGGGGTATGAAGCCCAGGTTTCTTTGACAGTGGCTTTCAGCTCATCTGCATTTTTTGGTCTCTTGCATTTTATACTCCATAAATTCTCTCTGGGGTTCAAGTCTGGTGAGTTTGCAGGCCAGTCAAGCACACCAACACCATGATCATTTAACCAACTTTTGCTGCTTTTGGCAGTGTGGGCAGGTGCCAAATCCTGCTGGAGAATGAAATCAGCATCTTCAAAAAGCTGGTCGGCAGAAGGAGGCATGAAGTGGTCCAAAATTTCTTGGTAAACGTGTGCAGTGACTTTTCAAAAAACACAATGGACCAACACAAGCAGATGACATTGCACCCCAAATCATCACAGACTGTGGAAACTTAACACTGGACTTCAAGCAACTTGGGCTATGAGCTTCTCCACCTTTCCCCAGACTCTAGGAACTTGCTCTCATCTGAAAAGAGGACTTTGGACCACTGGGCAACAGTCCAGTTCTTCTTCTCCTTAGCCCAGGTAAGATGCCTCTGACGTTGTCTGTGGTTCAGGAGTGGCTTAACAAGAGGAATACGGCAACTGTAGCCAAATTCCTTGACACGTCTGTGTGTGGTGGCTCTTGATGCCTTGACTCCAGCCTCATTCCATTCCTTGTGAAGATCACTCAAATACTTGATTCGATTGTCCTTGACAATCCTCATAAGGCTGCGGTTCTCTCAGTTGGTTGTGCATCTTTTTTTCTACACTTTTTTCCTTCCACTCAACTTTTGTTAACATGCTTGGATTCAGCACTCTGTGAATAGCCAGCTTCTTTGGCAATGAATGTTTGTGGCTTACCCTCCTTGTGAATGGTGTCAATGGGAAGTTTTTTGACGCTTGGTTTTTCAAAAACAAAATTTTTCTGATTCATTTTTGCACCCCTCAAATAAAATTCAAAAAAAAAAAAAAAAAATTTGTGGTTTTTGAAAAACTGAGATTGCACACCCCTGTAAATTTATTTGGGGCCTTTTTTATCTTGTCACTGTTCTATTTTTAACCTTGTTTAAGCGCGGGGCAATGAAATATGTTTTGAAAGGAAAAAAATGAAGAGCACCATAGGGGGATTCACACCCTTTGACTTTTTTGGGAGGGCCAACAGAGACATTTTTCAGTGCAGTACTGTGAAATTCATGCCCTTTTCTCTGAATTTTTCAGTGCCCCAAACTCCCCAAACTTCAGCTGCCTGCAAAAATCAACAGCGGAACTGTGGGAGGGCTTAGCTGGTTTTAAAAGGGCAAGAAGATGTATAAAAATTTTCCTTTTTTTTAAAAAAAATGGGGCGGTTTCAGCTGAGAGGAACCCCGATTTTTTGAAAGGGGCACTATCCTTTATCATTGGAAACCTTAAAAAAGAATTTAAAGAATGTTTTCCCCCCCTTATCCACCCAACTTTTTTGGGACTTCAAAATGACGTCCCTGTTTTCCCAAAGTTTTTTGAGATAGGCAATTGTATCTCTGAGAAAAAAATGATCCTGAAAAAGATGCGGGAGCCGGAAAGTAAAAGAATTTTTTAGCAAAAGGTTCACTTTAAATCGCATGTAAAACAGTGGGTGAAGCTTGGGGGTTATAGCAGGATGGGGGATATGCCTTCCAACCTTTGTTGTAAAAAAGCCTAAAACACCCCCTCGACCCCACCACACTGATGCCCTCATAAACTGGCTTTTAATTACAGCACTGTATCCTGATTCAGACAAGTGTTGTAATTTTCAGTAGTGTTAATCTGCATCAAGCGCTGGGTTCTACATCAATCAGATGTTCCTCGGGCACCCTTGCACACAAACAATTTAAAAAGGACAAATTTTCGTTTGCACCGTCCCTTTTGCCATCATTTTCAACAGAATGCGCTGAATCGCGTGTCTTTTTCTGTTTTATTTTTTCAAAACCCATGGATCCCAAAAATTTAAAACACTTCACTGGATGGTTTTAAGTTACTTTCTTTGGGGGATCCTATGTAATGTCAGCCAGGTATTTATCTTTTTCCAACGTGTATTTAAAAAACTTAAAAAAGCCCCGAGCTATGAAAACTTCCTCACTGTCCATTTTTCCAATCCCCCGTAGTAAAAACCTTGACTGCAAAAAACTTCAACACCTCCATGCTTTTTTATGCGATTCTTTTCTTCTTTTTGGGGCCGAGTAAAATCAAATTTCCCCCCTGACCGACGGGCAAAACTCGTCCATGAGCGAGGCTTGAAATGACTTGGCTGCACCGTTTTTTTGAAGACCAGGGTCACGTTCTAATGCGCTTTCCTTTTTTGAAAACCTTAAAAACAACGTCATTTTCAGAGAAAGAAACCCAAAACCCCCTCACACGGAAAACAAAAGCCATCGCGATCACAGAATTTTCAAGCCACGGCCGGACTGTACCAACGCCGAAAAACATCTCTCTCTCCCCTCCAAAAAGTTCGGGGTATGATTTCAGAACCGCTGTAAGGATTCCCGTTTAAACTTTTGGGACAAAATTGCTGCTTTTTGAGTGGGTTTTTGTGTTTTTGACACCACGGAAGCCTGATAAAACTCGACTCATCCTTTTTCCTCCACCTCATTGCCCCAAAGGATGAGGAGGGGGTACTGTTCCTGGGAGCTAAAAGGGTTTTTTTTTGTCCTTTCGAACAAAAAATCTGTACATGTTGTATTTTTAATTTTGGGGGGCCAAACTTTAAAAAATGTTTGGGTTTTTTTTTAAATTGAGTTTTCCCAAACGGACTTAACCCGGGGGGGGGGTTTTTCCCCTTTAAAAATACCAAATTTTTTTTATTTGTCGGGTTAACTGTGTTTTACCCCATTCCCCCCCCGGGGCCCCTCCTCAATTTTTTTGGGGCCCGAATTTTAATGCGGAGCCTTCTCGGGAAAAAGAAGGGTTGGCAAAAAGAAAAACGGCCCCTGGAGGGAAGTTTCCCCGGGCCAATTTTGGAACCCTTAGTGTTGGGGGGTTTAAACATTAAAAGGGGTCAGCACCTGTTTTTTTTTAAACGGCTTCATATGGGATCTTAAGTTTTTTGAAAAAGGGCCCATTTTTGTGTCCGGGATCCTTGGATTCCCGGGGAAACTTTGGGCCCAAAAAGAGGAAAGGTTTTCTTTTCCATCCCTTCACTTCCTAAATCCCTTTTTTTAAATGCAACCAATTACTTTTACCGCTTTAAATCATGGGGACCAGAACTTTTTAAAGATCTTGTGAGTTCGGAATGGCTTACCTTCCCGGCCCAAAGAAAGCCTTTTTATTCCACATTACTGTTTTTCACTGGAAACTTCCCCCATACATCCACAAACCATATAAATTTCCGTTGGGGCGGCCCCCCTTACCCCATCCAAGCAAATGTTTTTTGATTATGAGGTGGATAAGTTGGTGGGAATTGTATTTGTTTGTCCATCCATTTAGTGTGGGTTGATTGTGTTTTATTTGGCAAAGATGGTTGGTGGTTCATGGTAAATTTATTTGAGGTTGGGTTGGCATATAACTCCACAATGGTTTCCCTTTCCCTCGGGTGACTTCTCGCCTCTTTGTTGGAGCCTGGGGTTTTCAGCAGTAATCTGAAGAGGGGTTTTGGCAGGCTGTATGGAGGAAGATAGCCCCCAAACTGCTTTTGTCACCAAATCTGCACAATATGAGTTCATTCGTCTTCCTTTTGGTTTGAAAAATGCTGCTTTGACTTTCCAGCGATTAATGAATACCATCTTACAAGAGCTCATCGGTAGATGTTGTTTTGTCTATATAGACGATATTGTGGTGTACTCGGCTAATGTTCAGGAGCACTTTGGGCATTTAAGACAGCTGTTCACAAAGCTGGAAGCGTCTGGTTTGACTTTGAACTTGAAGATGTTCAAAATGATGGAAGAGTCTTTTTTTACTTTGTACTTGTAATTTCAGAATAATAAGAAAGACCCTTTCGTTCCTTGGTCATGTCATCTCAGAAGGAGGAGTCCAAAAATGTGAAGGGAAATTCAGCGATTCCTTTGGGTTGGGGGGTTGGTATCATCGCCATACCTAACTTTCAGAGCGGGGAGACCCTTCATCCCTGAAAAAAGAGGAGTCTTGTGGGTAGGACTCAGGATGCCAAAAATCATTTTAGTGGCTAAAAGGAAGCTCTGCAAAAACCCCATCTTAGACCTCCAATTTCTCGGCCCTTCAGAGTTAAACAGTGACAGTAAGTTGGTTTGGGAGAGTATTAACACAAGAAACTGTCAGGGGAAAAGTGTAGCGTTGCCCAACTGCTGCAGGGGGCTAAATCTACCAAGCTGGGAAAAAGGCCGCGGGGTAGGGGGTGGAAAAGGCAGAGTACCCGAAGGACGCACTTTATGTGCTTACAGATCATTCTGCACTCACATGGGTTTTTTAACCCAAACCCACATCTCGGATAACAAATGGGGTTCGGGCCCAAAATTTTTGTTTTTGGGAAAATACCTTAGAGGGGATGCAATGTTACCCCACACGGACAGGAAAGGGAAAAGAAAACCTGAACAATTGCTCTCTCTCAGGCGGTCATGCCCCAGGTAACTTACCTTGAACTGGGAGGACATCGATGGGCAGAAAAAGGATTTTTTCTTCAGCATCTCTGGGGTAAGCCAAAATTGATGATGCAAAACAAAATCGATTTGTTATGTCATTTAAAGGGTACTTTTTTAGGTGTGCCCAATAAAGGGGAATCAAGTTTTCCAAGGATCATTTCCCAAAAATACAGGAGCGTGTCTTCAATTTGCCTCAAACCCCCCTTTTGGGCACCTGGGACGCATGAAACCTTTTGGGAATTGCTGGGGGTGGGCCTATTGGCCCGAGATTTTGGAAGGATGTTTAAAAACCTGTAAAGAGGTCAACGGGCCCGTATAACACGATCACCAACTTTCTGGATCTTCAATCAACTCCCATTGTTTTTAAACCCGGCTTTATGTTTGGATTGCCCCAATGGGACTTTTCCAAAAAACACCACCTAATAATACCGCTGGGGATTGTGGAAATTTCAGCAAATGGGTGAGTTTTTCCCTAAATCTGCAAAAAAACCCTTGATTTTAAATGCCTGATGAAGGAGATCTTTACCAGGTGGGGGACCCCGCAATCAGTCCGATCGAGGACCCATTTTTCATCTCCCTTTAGACACCTGGAAGCAGTGGGGTGTAGTCCAAAACTCACAAAGGGTTACCATCCTAACTAATTTGACGAGCAATAAAAGTACCCTTTGACCTGTTCCCCCTATGTGCAAGAGAAACCCTCCCAATGGGGTAAGTATCCCGGGAATTTTGGGATCACTAAATTTTTCATGGCAGGAGACACTGACCCACACCTGTTAATTGAAAGGAGAAAATGGGTCCCCTCAAGGCTTGTCCACAAGTCTCCAGATCCTACCAAACCGCTTTTAAAAACCATGAGAGACGAAGGCCTTATTGGGGTGTGCCCAAAAAATGTGAGTAGAGCCCAAAAAACAGGGCCAAATATTATTTTTCTCAGAAGGAACTCATCCCAAAATGAAAAGGGGACTTAGTATGGTCAAACTCACCCGTTTTTTCGGGAAGTGTGCTTATATGGGGCCGCCCCCAATGGCAAAGGGCCTGCTAAAGAGCCAAAAAAATAAAACAATTTCGGTAAGATGGTTAAGAGCCAAAAATTTTAGACATCTGAAAATTAAAAAACCCCTTTTTTTGGGGCTGTCTACCTTTTCAGAGGGAGGGGAGACAATGCAATACAAAGACAAAAAGAAACACAAAAAGAAAAAGGGGGAATCACATCCAAAAATTTAAATTCCAACCCCCCCAGAAAGATATATATAAAAAAATATAAACCAACCCATAAAGCAATAATCTTACAATCCCCCAAAACCCGGTCCAATGAGTCTTTAAATTAGTTTAGTGTACAAGGTAAAAACAAAAACCAAAAAAGGGAAATATGGTAATAGTGGAGGAAATAAAGAACCTGCAACCACATATCAATCGCTTGTTGTGCACAAAAATCCATTGAAAATTAGATCAGGCCACATCTTTCAAAAAAAAAAACCACTCACCCCCAAAAATTTTGTCCCCCCGGGGGATGTTGGGGAAAAAAAAAAAAGTTAAAAACCACCAAAGAAAAATAATCAAAGAAGATTTATGCGGGGGTTTAAACCGATTGAACATAAGGATCCCCATAACACCAAAAAACACATTTAGTAAAAATCCTACATTGATATTGCAAACACACTGTTCCTCAAATAAGCCAAAAACATAAAAAACCCGAACCTCAAATCAAACCCTCTTAGTAAAAAAGTGAGCCCCTCCCCAATCGCACCACATCCCCCCACAGATCATCTTCTTCTATATATGGTATTTTAAACCCATTACCGAGGGCGTTTTCCCCCCGGGGACCAAAAGAAATTACAAAACAGCTATAGACAGCCATAATAGGAACACACCTGGAATTTTACAAAGGTTTACATTTTTTCCTTGGGGGCAAAGACCCCAAAAATTTAGAGAGCTTGCAAAAAAAAAATAACATTTGTATTAATTACAAACTAAAAATCATTTTATTTAAATTTTCAACTTTACTTTTATCACATTATTTCAGAAAAATTTTTTATCAAAAAAAATTTTTGTTCAAAAATAAAAAAACCCAAAAAAAACAACAACAGAATAATGTTTTTAAAAAGGGGGAAGAGTAATTTTTTTTTATAAACAATGGCTAATCAAGAGTAAGAACGTCAGTCCCTTTATTTTTAAAGCCTTTAACAAAAAGGGGTCAAAACAACTGAACAACATTAATTGGAAAAAATTTGCAATAAAGCAAAAAGACAATAGTAAACATCATTTTTCAGTTAAAGGGAGTTTACATTGAATTCAGTGATGCAAAATCCGGGTCAGTTCAGTTTAAATAATATCTTGCAATCAATCAACGTTTGTGGAAATAAAATGTCCCAACTAAGCACCGAGGTAGCGGCAAGGAACCAAAATTCCATCGGTGAAAAAATAAGAAAAAAACGGAGACCAGGGCTTTACAGGGGGTCTGTCCTAGGGCTCATCAGTTGTTCTGGGCCCACGTCCTTTTAGGGGTGAGAGGGCCTTTCTAGCTGCGATCCCCCACTGGTCTGGGAAGGACTGGGTCCGGGTGACTGCAGTGACACTGATCTGGATCGACTGGACTGGGGTTTCTACGGTGACCCGAAAAGGAGAAACAGACTAATATTTGGGGACCCTTCCCTTTTAACTTTAGCAAGTAAATACAAAACACTGATTATATCTATATACTAACTATAGTTTTTAAACCATCGGGGCTTAAAAAGGGGAAATGCAAAATTTTTTCTTGCAGTTTGTGCAGTCCATCGGGTTTCGATCTTAGCTCCGTGGACACACCAACACCTCTTTCTTTTTTAGGGTTAGGTTTGGGGGGGGACTGGCCCCTTTACTGTCTGAAGAGGATTCTTGCCCTTTCCTCACAGGGTTTAAATGAACGGGGTTTCGAGGGAGGCCTTTTTGAAACCCATGGGGACTCACTAGACTTTTTCTGAGCTGTTCAAAAAAGAGCCTTTTTTGGGAAAAAACCCTTTCCCCCTCTCCCATACAGGATTTATCTCTTTCCTAACACAAAACAGACACATCACCCTTAAAAGAAAAAAACCAAAGGCCAACGATTGATTTTTCTTGCAGCTTAGGTTTCAAACACTGCATTCACCCAAACAGTCAGAGCAAAGACTCAAAAAGCTGAATGCTTGGGAAATTCATTTCCTCCAGCCCGTCTTTCCCCGTAACATACAAAAAACCCCTTCCTGTCACGGGGTTTATGGATCCTTCACTGTGCTTTTTTTTCTTTGGTGGGTTGGTGAGGGGTTTGGCTGATTTAAATTGACGAGCCATCATTCCAGCTGTGGCGTTTGCCACCCATATAAAGTGTGAATAAGAAAGACCCTTTCGTTCAGGAGTAAAAACTGAACCCTCTAAGGTTGAAGCTGTTCATAATTTTCCAACTCCCAAGAATGTGAAGGAAGTTCAGCGATTCCTTGGCTTGGTGGGTTGGTATCATCGCTTCATACCTAACTTTTCAGAGCGTGCAGCACCTCTTCATGCCCTGAAAAAGAAGGATGTCTTGTGGGTATGGACTCAGGAGTGCCAACAATCATTTGAGTGGCTAAAGGAAGCTCTGCAGAAAGCTCCTATACTTAGACCTCCAGATTTCAGTCGGCCCTTCAGAGTGTAAACAGATGACAGTAATGTTGGTTTGGGAGCAGTATTAACACAAGAAACTGATCAAGGGGAAAATGTAGTAGCGTATGCTTCCAAGCTGCTGCAGGGTGCTGAGAAGTCATACTCCACAGCTGAGAAAGAGTGTCTCGCTGGGGTATGGGCTGTGGAGAAATGGCGAGAGTACCTCGAAGGACGACACTTTGATGTGCTTACAGATCATTCTGCACTCACATGGGTTTTTAATCATCCAAAACCCACATCTCGGATAACAAGATGGGCCATTCGGCTCCAAAGTTTCGATTTTATGGTAAAGTACCTTAGAGGGCAATGCAATGTTATCCCTGACACGCTGTTACGAGGAATGGAAGAAGAAATCCCTGAGACAATTGCTCTCTCTCAGGCGGTCAGTGCCCCAGGTAACTTACCTTTGAACTGGGAGGACATCGAGCGTGGGCAGAAAGAGGATGTTTCTCTTCAGCATCTCTGGGATGAAGCCAAAATTGATGATGCAAATCAAAATCGTATTTGTTATGTCATTCAAAATGGCTACTTATTTAGGTGTGCCGTCAATAAAGAGGGAAGTCAAGTTTTCCAAGTGATCATTCCTACACAATACAGAGAGCAGTGTCTTCAATTCGTCCATGCAAACCCCTTGTTCGGACACCTGGGACGCATGAAAACCTTGCGCAGATTGCTGGAGGTGGCCTATTGGCCAGAGATTCGGAAGGATGTCTGGAAGACCTGTAAAGAGTGTCAGACGTGCCAGCAGTATAAGCCACGGATCACCAAACTTGCTGGATGACTTCAATCAACTCCCATTGTTGAACCAGGCTTTATGTTAGGGATTGACCTAATGGGGACTTTTCCAAAAAGCACTCACCTGAATGAATACCTGCTGGTGATTGTGGATTATTGCAGCAAGTGGGTGGAGTTATTTCCCTTAAGATCTGCAAAAACACCCTTGATTTCAAATGTCCTGATGAAGGAGATCTTTACCAGGTGGGGTACCCCAGCATATCTAGTCTCAGATCGAGGACCTCAGTTTACATCTCAACTGCTTCAAGACACCTGGAAGCAGTGGGGTGTAGTCCAGAAGCTCACAACGGCTTACCATCCTCAGAGTAATTTGACTGAGCGAATTAACCGTACCCTTAAGACCATGTTCGCCTCCTATGTGCAAGAGAACCATCGCCAATGGGATAGGTGGATCCCGGAATTTTGGTATGCACTAAATTTTGCATGGCAGGAGAGCACTGACCACACACCTGCTGAAATTGAAATTGGCAGAAAACTGAAAGGTCCCCTCAAGCGTCTTGTCCACAAGTCTCCAGATCCTGACCAAGCCGCTTATAACACCACTGAGAGACAGAAGGCCTTATTGGAGTGTGTCAAAGAAAATGTGAGTAGAGCCCAGAAGAGACAGGCCAAGTATTATTATCTCAGAAGGAGACTCATCCAATATGAAGAAGGAGACTTAGTATGGGTACAAACTCACCCGTTGTCTCGAGCAAGTGATGCTTATATGGCAAAGCCGGCTCCCAAGTGGCAAGGACCTGCTAAAGTTATGTCAAAACTTAATAAAGTCAATTATCGAGTAAGAATGGTTAAGGAGCCAAATAATGTTGAGATCTATCATGTAGAAAAGTTAAAACCCTTTTTTGGGGCTGTCTAGCCTTTTTCAGAAGGGAGGGGTATGACAACTCGTCTAATATCAAAGACAAAAATGAAACACAAAAAGAAAATAAGGGAGGAATCACATCCAAATTTAATTGCCAACCACCAGCTCAGAATGAATATATATCAAAATAATATATCACAACCCCATAAAGCAATAATAGCTTACAATCCCCCAAAACCTGGTCCAATGAGATCTTCAACATTAGTTCAGTGCATACAAGGTAAACACAAAACCATAAAAGGATAATATGGATAATATGTGTGTTATGGAAATAATGAACCTGCAATCCAGCGATGATCAATCTGCTTGTTAGTGCACAAAAGTCCAGTTGAAAATTAGATCAGTTGCGACCACAGTCTTATCACCGAAAAAAAAACTCACTCAGCCAAAACTTGTAGTCCTCCGGGCCATGTTGGAAATAAAAAAAAGTATAATCCACCAAAGAAATATAATCAAAGAAGATTTGATGCTGGGGTTAAGTCCGTATTGAACATAAGGATTCCGGAAAACACCAAACAACACAATTGAGTAAATATGGCCTACATTGAGTATTGCAAACACACTGTTCCTCAAATAGTAGCCTAAAAGGCATAAAAACCTCGAGCCTCAAATCAAAACCCCATCTTAAGTAAAAAGAGTGAGCCCTCACCCAGTCAAGCCACCACATGCCCCCCTTAGCTAGATCACTCATTCTTCTTTATATGGGTATTCTAAACCCATTACCTGAGGGCGTTGCCCCCTGGTGACCAGGAAGATAATTACAAAACAGCTATAGACAGCCAGTAATAGTGAACACACTCTGGAACTGTTACAAGGTTTACAATTTTCTTCCTTGGGGTCATATAGACCCCAAACATTTAGAGAGCGATTGCAAAATGAAATATACATTTGTATTAATTACAAACTAAATATCATTTTATTTAATTCTCAACTTTACATTTATCACATTATTTCAGAAAATTATTTATCAAAAAATATTATTTGTTCAAAAGTAATAAAACCCAATACAAAACAACAACAGCAATAAGCTGTTATGAACAGGAGTGAAGAGTACATTTTTTATATAAATCACATGGCTAATAAACAAGAGTAAGAACAAGTCGAGTCACCTTTATTTATATAGCACTTTTAACAATACAGGTTGTGTCAAAGCAACTGAACAACATTAATTAGGAAAATATGTGTCAATAATGCAAAATGACAATAGTAAACACTCATTTTTCAGTTAAAGGCAGTTTATCATTGAATTCAGTGATGTCATCATCCGGCTCAGTTCAGTTTAAATAATATCTGTGCAATCAAGTCAACGATATTGCTGGAAATGAAGTGTCCACAACTAAGCAAGCCAGAGGTGACAGCGGCAAGGAACCAAAATTCCATCGGTGAAAGAATAGAGAAAAAAACGTGAGACCAGGTCTTTACAGGGGATCTGTCTCTAGGGCTCATCTAGTTGTTCTGGTCTCCACTGTCTTTCAGGGCTGTAGAGGTCCTTTCTAGCTGCTGATCCACCATCTGGTCTGGATACGTACTGGATCCGGGTGACTGCAGTGATCATCTGATCTGGATACAGACTGGATCTGGTTGCTACGGTGACCTCGGAATAAGAGAGAAACAGACTAATATTAGCGTAGATGCCATTCTTCTAACGATGTAGCAAGTACAATACAAAACACTGATTATGATACTATATATCATGAACTATAGTTTTTACAAGTCCATCTGGCAGACATTAAAAGTGTGAGCAATGCAAATGTTCTTCTTGCAGTTTGTGCAGTGCCATCTGGATTTCGCATCTTAGCTCCGTGGACACACCTAACACCTCTTTCTTTTTGAGGATGTAGGTTGGGTGGAGGGTACTGGAGCCTCTTCACTGTCTGAAGGAGGATCTTGCCTTTTCCTCACTAGGTTAACTGAGACTGGTGTACGAGGCAGGCCTTTTTGAATCTCCATGTGAGGACTCACTAGAGCTTTTCTGAGCTGTTCAAGAAAGAGCCTTCTTTGGAAACCGTTTCCTCTCTCCCATACAGGATTTATCTCTTTCCATAACACAAAAACAGACACATCAGTCATAGTAGAGAAAACAGCCAATGGCCAACGAGCTGATTTTCTCTTGCAGCTGTAGGTTGCAATCATCTGCAATATCACCTGCTAAACAAGTCAGAGCAATGACATCAGAAATGCATGAATGCATTGGGAAATGTCATTCCTCCAGCCTGTCTTTCCACGTAAACGATACAAAGACCACTTCCTGTCACGGTTCATGGGATCACGATCTCATCTGTGCTTTGTTTTCTGTGTGTGGGTGTGGTGAGTGGGTGTGGCTGATTAACTTGACGAGCCATCAGTTCCAGCTGTGGCTCGTTTGCCACCCTATATAATGTGTGTTACCCCGTCTTGTGTTGTCAGATCCTTGGTGTTTGTTCTCTCGCTCCTGATCGTCTGTTCCTCCAGTGTCTGGGTCATTGATCACCTACCATTTTCTCCTCGGGATACTTCCATGTGGCTGCCCATTTTGTCCCTGCGCTACGGAGACCACGGGCTCTCGGCGAGCTCTGCTGTTGCTTGGCTTTTCCTTTTGTGTTTGTCAAGTCTCAGATTGACCTGAGCCATCTGCATCTCTGCCTCCTTTCCAGGTGATCAGTCAGTCCAAGCCTCCACCTTAGCTAGCCAGCCAGCTAACCAGCCAGCCCAAGCCAGAGAGAGAATTATACTGCACCAAACTTCAAAATTTGATTGATGACTTTGACCTTCTGAACCCGCCCCTCCAACACCCAACCACCCACGTGGCTTTGACCTTTTGATGGTTGCAGCTGTTTTTATGACATGAGATACGACATCTGTTTGTAATAAATCATGCTTTTATGTCATCAGGAGAGAATTATACTGAACCAAACTTCAAAATTTGATTGATGATTTTTGACCCCGCCCCTCCAACACCCCAACCACCAACGTGGCTTTGAACTTTTGACTTTTTAATGGTAGCAGCTGTTGTTATGACATGTGATATACTTATATGTCATCAGCTGTGAAATGACTCAATATTTACAACATCCATGAATGATCGGCAGCTGTGATATGACATCTGTTTTGTAATATATCATGTCATTAGGGATTGACCTTATGACAAGTGTTATAACATCTGTTTGTAATATAGACATTGGACCTCTGGTATGCGACGCCACATCTGTTTTGCGATTGTGGTTATGTCGTTTGTTATGGAAGACATATGTTTTCTTTGCGTGACCATCCGGCACAGGTGTCCCCAGGGTGAAAGACAAATCTTGTCTGTGCATGACCATATGGTGACAGGTGAACTTAGGGTGAAAGATTTTATGGTTCATCACGGGGTGGGGTTTACCCATCAGCGGCGGCATCGGATTGCATTCACTTAGATAAATAGGGGCGCCACCGAATTTCTGAGGAAATCAGAAAAGAGCTGTGAAAAATACATAGACATGGACTTCTTATACTCACCTAAAACCCCCGAGAAGGAATTGGGTGAAGAGATGATGGAAAGGTTGACTTTGGCGTCGAGAATGCTGTACAACAGTAATTTGTGCTTGGTGAATTTTCTCCGTGAAAATACGGACAGCGTACGAGATAAAATGATCAACACGGTGCCACTGTCAGGGGAATCACATCATCATTAGAGTTGCAAATTAACTTCAGAAATGGAAAATAAGGGCGAATAGAGGTTCTTTCTATTATTCTTTATTTATAATGTTTATTCTTGAAGAAAATAAGTATTTACTCTTTAAGAAAATAAGGGACGATCCAAATATTTGTAATGTACAATAATATAGGCCTATGTCTGTCCATTGGATTTTAAAGCATAACAACTGAAGGTCTATGAAACATTTCTATGATGCATTTTTTTTTAAACAATGGCACTTAAAGATTTCAACTAAAATATTATTTCAACCATATAGCCTGTGAATAAATAAAATGCATACTTTTCAATGAAAGAACACTTAGATAGTGTGGTTGCTTCTGGTGTTTGGATTTGTACTTCAATATAATGAGCTCCAAGTTTAAGAATAGGCTACAGAGTGTTTTTTTATTTTTTTTTTAATCTCTATTTAACAGCATTAGCTCAATGAAATATGTCTTTCTTCAGGCAGACTGAATGTTTTCCCGCCTTGCTAAATGTTGGGCTCATGATCAATAAGTTGTATTCTCCTCAAACTGATTTTATAAAGTCCAAAAGTGGACTGTGAATCTGGGTCAGTTAGAGCTCGTGCTCACTGTGAAGCGGGAGCAGCTGACGGAGGATTCCGCTTGGTCTTAAAGCCTGCCTCAAACGTCTACGTTCACAAATGTCTACGATTTTCTCAAAAATAATGATTAATTATCAATTGATAAATTGTTATTATTATGGTCTAGTGATAATAATAATATTGGCTGCGGGAAAATAATGAATAAAAAGAGTACGGCTGATGTGAGTGCAGGCATGTTTCAACCCAGTAACATGACAACACACCGTTCCTCACAGACCAAAAACAGACCGAATTCAGTTCAGCTGGAGGGGGTTGGGGGGTAGTTCTGTATAGCTTGTGGGGGTCGAGATAAAGGTGTGAATCTCTTGGTCTTTGGAATCTCACACGGTTGGAATCTCACACACTTTTGCAGAACAGGTTTTTAGGACATAGGGCCTATTGGTTATAAAACAACTTTGTTTTTTTTTTTTAAAGAAAGGTTTGATCCACTTCAAATGTTGACTACTGTATAGCGCAATAAAGTTTATTAGTTATTATAACTTAATTTCAGAGGAAGTTGCCTTGACTAAAAAAAAATAAAAAAAACTGTTGCATTAGGGCTGGGCCATGGCCTTAAAAAAATCCCCGTTTTTTTTTCACAAAAGATCCGATTTGCAAATTAAATTGATTTTTTTGCCTCTCTATTTAAAATCAATATTCAAGTGACAAATAAATTGTTCAAAACAAGTTTTAATATAATTCTTTATCATTTACCAGTCAAATTTATAACTGAAACAAGATGATTAAAAAAAGTAGTAATGTTATTACCTTAATGCTGGAATTTTCGTCAGTTATTTTATCTACAGATCGATGCATTTCTTACAGATTTCAAAATCAGTTACAGATGAAGCAGCACTGTAAAATGACATTACAAATTGCAAATGCATTATTGCGACAGTGATTGCATGGGAATGTGCTGTATCTGTTTAAATCATGCTTTAACCCAAAAATAATCAGTAAAAGGAAGACAAACTCCTTGAGAACTAGCCTGTAACACTCGACTATTGCCGTTATTATAACCTTCTGATCGGAGAGATTATGTATATCAAGCTATAGCTAAATATGTTTATCATGTGAATTCTTGCTAAATATGCAGTTATATTATGGGCCGTTGGCATGAATACTGTTCCTGTAGCTCAAGTGGTAGAGCATTGCGTTAACAAGTGCAAGGTTGGGGGTTCGATTCCCCGGGAGCACATGATAGGTAAAAATTGATAGCCTGAATGCACTGTAAGTCGCTTTGGATAATTAAAAAAATTTAATTTAATTTAATTTAAAGAGCAGGTCAGATGGTATTTTAAAGTGTCCCAATATTGTATTGGAGTCCCCTACATCAGGTTTAAATGCATCTAAGGTCAGAAAACATTGTAATTTTCTCAGAATATACATTTAATATTAGAGTCATTTGCCAATGATTAGGAAATGATTCGTTTCAAGCAAGTTTGGAGCAAGCCCCTCCCTTTCTAAAGCCTACTCTGCTCTGATTGGTCAGCTGGCCAAACCTGTTGTGATTGGCACAGAGATGAGTCCTTGAGCCAGTTAGCCAGCGCTACCATTGACAAAGCACCTTTACATAAAACAATAATATAATCAATCCGTTCTTATAATGACATAAAATACAAAAAAACTTATGCAAGCGAATCGTGCCCACAGCTAAAGTTTAGCTGCTAAACTGTGAACACTAGGTGGATACGTTAGCCGAGTGCTAACGTGACTAACTGATGAAACAATACAGTTTGTAAACCAAAATATGTCTACTGTAATGTTTGAAGAACGACAGACAAAAGACGCTTGGTCTTAACTTTTAATCAGAACGCAGAACAGTTGTATCACAGGAGCACCAGCCGAAATCACTCATCTCTCCCGCATTAACCCTGTAACTGCCAGTGCAGCACAATAAACAGCAGTTTCAACATGATTATAAAGTCTGTGTGCTACACTACATTCTTTATTATTAAACAAAGTAATTAGAACAACGACAGTCTACAATAATCGACATATTCTTAGGTTCACTGCGAATTTTTAGAACTACTTCAGTAAGACAGTAATATCGTGTTTTACCTGGAAACCTAAAGCTGCACTAGGTATACATCACATATTGGCACAAAAAAATTATATTTTGAGCACTCAGTTGAAAATGTACACCTAACGTATCAATCATACTACTTAAAGGTCATGGTTCAGAGAGCTTGTTAGCCCAAATTAAGAAGATTAGAAGCCAACGAAGATAAAAGCCCAGATTAGAGAAGCAGTTCTTGATAAAATGACAAGCACACAACAAAAGGCTCGAATTGTATTTCTGTGGGATCCTTGAACACCGCGTCTTCTCAACATGATGTAAACGCACTAATAGCAAAAGTGTTTGTGGGCAGATCAGACTCTGTTCGTATTTCGCGGGCAGGCGGGGATTATGCAAATGTGTACCCAGTGACGTACACCGGTAACAGGCAAAAGAGTCGAAATTATAACGACTCGTTACGGCGATTCAGAACCGACTCTCTCTTTTGAGAGACAATATCTTTATTTATCATGTACTTTTTTGATTGACAACTTTGCAGATTGTTTTCATTTAAGGATAGCTACGTTATAAACTGCAAAAGAGAGATTTTTCAAAAACCCATCTGACCTGCTCTTTAAATTAATTGTATTTGTGATGGAGCGGTGCTGGAGCGAGTGAAAACCACGATGCTCGGACTTTTAAAAAATCCTCTCCTCGCCCCAGTCAGAATCACTCTGCTCTGCTCATACTCTGCTCGGCAGCGTGTCTCAAACGCGCTGGGGAGGGTTGAGCCCAATCACAACTACGAGCCCTGAGTGGAGCATCGGCCGTTTTATTTGGTTGTGTCCATACAATATTTTTTAGAGTGTGAAATATAAATTTTCACAGAATGTAGCCTATTCATAAACAATATATTGAAGTTTTTCTAAATCCCAAACAGAGTCCAGACATCAGTAAAGTATCCATTTATGAACATGTTTTATAGGCTTTTTTTACAGACGTGACAAAAAACACAAGAGTTTTTATATATTTGTTGGGAAGTCGTGGCCTAATGGTTAGAGAGTCGTACTTGCGATCCAAGGGTTGTGAGTTTGAGTCTCGGGCCGGCAGGAATTGTAGGTGGGGGGAGTGTACAGCGCTCTCTCCACCCTCTGAGGTGCCCTTGAGCAAGGCACCGAACCCCCAACTGCTCCCCGGGCGCCGCAGCATAAATGGCTGGCCACTGCTCTGGGTGTGTGTTCACGGTGTGTGTGTGTGCACTTTGGATGGGTTAAAAGCAGAGCACGAATTCCAAGTATGGGTTACCATACTTGGCTGTATGTCATGTCACTTTGTCACTTTTTTGTCACTTTGTCATATTTTGTAGACTTTATGTGATTTAAAATGCACAAACCAGAAGCAAAATATCTGCAGAAAAGGGCTGGCCATTCTCAAAACATAAAATAGCAATTTTATTTCAATTGTCGTTTTTGTGTTTCAGAGGAAAAATCAGTGTTAAGGCATCTCTTTATTACGGACCGTTCTGAAAAGAAGAATTTATGCAAATGCATATAAAATGCTTTAAAAAATTTAACAGAGATGTCTAAAGGGTATTTAATAGATCTGCCTCCAACGTAAGATTTTTCTAGTTACTAGTCGTTCATTTGTCATTATTCGTAACATTATTCAACTAATCGCAGGTTTATATTAAATTTGCATCTATAATCCATAATAAACCTAAATAAATTCTGCACTCAAGCACATGCATTAAGTTTACCACAAAGCACAGGAAGAAGTAGCCCAATAATTGTGAAAAAGGAGACATTTTAATTATTTCTTAATAAACAAATGATTTCTTGTCGGCTGCAAGATGAAATTCACAGTGCTGGCTCTCTCCACATGGACGCGCCTTTAGAGAGAAATGCAATCTTTACAGATTACATAATGCTTTTGTTCTGAATTGATTCGTTTAAAAGACATTTCAAGCTTTCTGTAGATATATTTCTCATGTATGCGAGACACCACAATTTTCAGTTATTTCATTATCAAGAAAAAAACCACGTGACCGAGAGGGCGCCTCCCTGTCATGCACGTGTAATAATTTTTGCACAAACACTTGAATATGAATAATAATTCACATTTTGCATATGCATTACAAAGCAATTTTTTTTTTTACATGCAATTATCCAAAATAAAACCAAACAAGATTTGTAATGAAGATAAAATATGTAGACAAACAAGAATAAATGCTGCAATCACTCAGCAACATGCGCGCCGAGCAAATCTTGCACTCTGATATTTTACAGAATATTATACAAACCTGCGGCTACACTGTATTTATTTATTTAATTTGTTTACTTAAATTACATGAAAGCAAGTAAAGAAGACTGAAGTTGTCAATTAATGAAGCTCTTTTTTACATTGTGTGTACTTCGAGAACTTGAGTTTAATCATGAGGATGTTTTATTAATCAGTCCATTCTTTAGAGTTTATTTAGTTAAATTGTGCAGGTTTAATTTATTCATTTCTTGTTTTAATTAGGCCTAAATAATGGGAGCGAAATTATTCAGTGCCTCACGTTTTACTAAAATAAAGAAAATAATTTATAAAACACGCAAGCCTAGCTCACTATGCTACCACTTTTAATGCTCCAATGCAAAGTAAACCACAATTTCTTTTGAATAATATAACACAATTCATATTATAAAAATAATACTGCACACTATTTAAATGTGTCAAATCTAAAATATGGTGTAGAGAAAATATAAGCACAGGCTCATAGGCTTGATATTTATCCTGCTTGAATTCGTTCTAAGAAACGCACATATCTTCATAAGTACTGAACTTTCATCTGTGAAAATTAAATATTTTTTCTTTCATTTTCCCCGACTGCAGTCAAATATAACACATCGGTGAGGCAAAGCTGACGTCTATTTGCGAAAATGTGCTTTGATGCGTTTGTTTGAAAACTTGTGATTAAAGCGCCACTCAGTGGTCAAAAGCTTCAAATGCACTTTGCCTACGCCGCGGCGGCGGTAAGATAAATATATATATTGTTTAGTGTGGCGGTTGGAGCGGCGTTTTGGATGGCGTTTTGGATGGCCACCTACTGTATAAAATGTGACCAATCATGGAAAGTAGGGACACAAGTCGGTTCTGGGGCATTTTGAGTTATTCACATATTCTGAAAGTGTAGTCTCCAAGCTTTTCAACGATGTGTAACACATGGAATCTGATCATATTTGGAGAATTATGTTCCATTTGAAGGTAGGCACTCAAAACAGCTCAAAAGGGAGAAAATGGCCTCTAAGATTGTGCAGTTCTCACCTGTTCTCACCTGCTGGGAGTGACAATAGGGCTCATTTACATCTCATTTAGATAAGCCATACCCCCTGTAAAGCTGCATGGTTGCATAACAACGACAGACGCAACGGGAAAAATCGGACCGCATACTATTAATAATAAAGGATAATGGGCATTGTAAAATGTCAGTAATTTATCTTTTTTGACTTTTATAAAATTTAGAGGCTGAAATATGTGAGTTTTATCTTTTTATAAAACCTTTTTTGTCAAAACTCTATTTGAACTTGTGCATTGTAGATAACGTTGCAAGACACTCCTTTAAAATCTGGCCATCCTTTTTAATTTTTAACACAAAACGACAAACTTTGATGTTTATTGAAACTCACCCCATAAGAAACAGAAAAGTATTCTTGCAGATCTCGTTGCCTCCAATGAAATAAGTAGTTCAGGCACACTTTCTCTTTGTCGGGGTCTTCTTTGTGGATGTTACCATCTCCGAAGTTTGCACTGTGCGTCTGTTTGCCTCTAAATGTCCAATAATTCACATGTCCTGCCACTCTTTTTCCGCAGCTAAAGAATCCAGCCGTATGTTGTACATAATGTCTGGAGAAAGCTTATGGCTACAGGACTGTCTCCCATGCAGAGAGTTCTCTTTTCTCCTCGTGTAGCATTTACAGTCAAAGTTACGGATTTTCCCCATTTCTCTGTCTTTATCCCCATCAAATGTTACTATCGATATAGCCTCTGATATCTTACAGTCCAACTCGTCTGACGCCAGTCCGATACATTCTTCCTCGTCTTTATCTTCGCTCAGTTGTAGTAGGGATTAGGCAGTCTTATTATGCCGCTTTCATCGTCGCTCAGATCGTCTTCAGAAACAGTGAGCGCTTGTTCATAAGCATACGGCTTGTCGAAGAAGTACTTCAAAACATTTTCGCCGGCCAGAGCTCTGCATAATAATTAGCCACGCTTCCCTTGGAGGGCGGGGGGCAATAACAAAAGAAACAAAAGCCGGCTTATCCAGTATGGAAATACACACAGGCAATGACACGCCCCTACTGCGTGCTAGAATCTCCGAAAAACAAGCCGATTTCAACCTCAAAATGTATGCTTTTAAATATACCAATACTGCTATCTCAAACACAGAGAGGCTTCTTCGTGATCTCAACTAACAGATTCTGCAAAAAAATGAAAATCACCAATTTAAAAAAAAAAGATTCTTCTTTCTCATTTTGCTCGAAAGTTGTGCTGCAGACTTGTGTCACTGGTTTCCGTGAGTGGTCACATATATATATATATATATATATATATATATATATATATATATATATATATATATGCCATGCCAGCAGAGGGAGCCATCCCCTGAATACTGACTGAGATCTACTCCCTCTGCTGCTTCTACCTTGACTTCCTGTTTGGTGACTATTTAGCCAGAGATTAGTTTTTTACTGTATGAGTTGTTATTTATATCACGTTTTTTTTTCTAAATTATGCCAGTTTTCCCCGGTTTATGACTTTTTTTTTTTTTTTTTCTCATGCATAATCAGGTGTACAATGCATTTTCTGCTGGTTGATATTCCAAGACATGCTTTTAGCCCGACAGCACTTGCATAAAATGGTTGTTTGGTCAACGTCGGATTTTTGGAAACCAAAAACCCTCCAAACAACAGACCAGGCTCCTCTTTTTGGCACAAGTTCTTCTGTGTCATGTTTTACTAGTTCTGCAGCATCCATCTTCCCTGTAACGCCTGTTTCACACATACTCCGTCTGCAGTGCGTATGCAGTCCGTGTGCGTTACGTGTGTGTTTGAGTAGTGTGAAGTTATCATTGTTCTTTAAAAAAGGATTCTTTTGCAGTCCGCTACTGATCCGCGGCTGTTTAGTCCACAAACACAACATTTGTTCATTGTTTTGATTTCATATCATGTAAAAAATAAAACACACACACACACACACACACACACACATATATATATATATATATATATTATTTTTTTATTTTATTTTTTTCAGCATTGTGAGTCTTTTATCACAGATCAGTAACAAGCTTTCATAGTTACAGACATTAGTTTAAACTCATTAAATATAAACAACACATTATTCATGCATTTTACTTCTAGGTTTGTATAATAAGCTGCTCAAGCAAGCAGCAAAACATTTAAACACAATAATTAGCCTACTTTTCTTGTTAAAATATTTCAAATTAAAACACCACAGACAGAAACGTCACAGACAGTCTCGTGCCTTTTGCATTTAAATCTTTATCACAAGCAATCCCACGGGTCTTAATGAACTTTGTTTTTCTGCCTCCATAAAAGTGAATATATATATTGTTTTCCTTGTTTATCTAAAAGTGCACTTTTTCTTGTTTTAAACCTAGCCTAAAACCCATGTGTTGCGTGTGAAACAGCTTTAATTAGGATACATTTATTGTGAAATGACTGCATTTCCGTGTAAATCCATGTTCATTTTTCCCGCGAACAATGCGCTTTCACAATTCAGCACCTGCAGCACAGCAAAAATAGACTCGGTACGTAAACGTTCGCTGCACTGCTGCAGACGCACCACTCCTGGAACGCACTGACGGACTGCAACCTCGTGCAGTATGAACGCTGGAATCCGTTAACATGGGTGCGAAAAAAAAAATATGCAACGCGTACGCACTGCAGACGGAGTATGTGTGAAACAGGGGTTATAACGTGACACCAGAGCACTACTGTGTTTACCCTCACCACGCCTCGCAGTCGCTGCTTAGAAGTGCAACATTGTAAAAGGTCCGTCTGAAACAGTGTCCTGCAGCCGCGGAGCAGCATAATGTTCCGAACGTTGAGTAATTAAATACATCGGTATGGCGGTATTTTAAAAATTCATATTGTAACGAAAATATACACTGGTTTTCGGTATGAACCGGTATACCGCCCAGCACTACCAGAGATGTTACATCCATGCTTTGCGAAGCATTGCCAGTTACACTGCCTTACAGAGCGCTTTCCTGATTTTCCTGTTTGCTGACCACATGTATGATTCTGTCTGTTTGTCTTTGATTATCTTGATTATCCCTTCTGATTTGGATGCCTGATTGGACTGATATCTGTGTTTGGACCTATTGCCTGCCTGCCACTTTTCCTTTGGATTCTCCCTTGTGTATGTTCACAGATTGGACTGATTTTCTGGTATAGACCCACTGCATGTCTACGATATCTGTTTGTTTCTGTTGCTGCTCAATAAATCCTCTGCAAATGGATTCTACTTCGGACTCCGCGTCCTCTTTACAGAATACTTCGCCAAACATGAATCCAGCAGAGGTAGCCAACCTGCAAGCGGCATTAGCTTACCAGGCAGAAGGCATAAAAAGCTTTCAAGAGCAGCTCGTTCTACTCCAATCAGTCAATAAACATCTGACTTACTACATCCGCTCACTTCCTCCACTCTTGCTGAACACAGTAAGCCTTGCTCTTCCTGACAAATTTGATGGTTCTGCTGAACGTTGTAGAGGCTTTATTCGTCAAATAAGAGTATACTTTGATCATCAAAGAGAGAAGTTTGAGTCAGATGAAAAGAAGTGTGCGTTTCTAATGACACTATTGACTGGCAAAGCAATCGACTGGGCTTCTGCTCTATGGGATAGCGATGTACAAATTAAAACCTCTGTGGATTATTTTATTCAACAATTGTGAGAAGTGTTTGAATATTCTGCTGGGGGCAAGAATATATCAACTCAACTACTTAACCTCTTCCGGAACAACCGCACAGCAGCTGATTATGCAGTCAAGTTTAGAACACTTGCAGCCCAGAGCGGTTGGAATGATATCTCTCTTAAGGCTGTGTTTCAGCGAAGTCTCAGCCCTGAACTACAAATAGAGTTGGCATGCAAAGGAGATGATTTGTCATTTTCTGAGTATGTAAACCTGGCCATACATGTTGACAATCTTATGAGACAAGCTCCTCGGCGTAGAAGTTAGAGTTATTTAACCCCTGCATTCAATGTATCTACCCCAGAAACCACAATCAGCGATGAACCCATGCAACTAAACTTCTCTAGGCTTTCTGTGGAAGAGAGAGCGAGACGTCGTCAGTTCCGCCTGTGCTTTTATTGTGGTGAGGTAGGACACCGCAGCTCAGGATGTCCACACAAGAGCCAGACCGCCTCTAGGGTAAATATTGAACACTTTGCATTACTTAGCAATAAGTCCTTCACACTTCCAGTTAACCTAAGAACTGAGAATCTTTATGTTAATTTGACAGCGATAATCGATTCTGGAGCTGCCTTGAACCTGACCAACAAGGACATCACACAAAAATATAACATCCTAGTCCAACCATGCACCCCACCAATCAGGATCAAGGCGATTGACGATACACCCATTGGAAAAGGAATAACTCATCAAACTAAAACTCTAACACTTACCTGTGGACTATTTCATCAAGAATCCATTTGTCTGTACCTCATGGACTCCCCCAACATGATCTTGTCCTTGGATTTCCATGGCTAAGGGCTCACGATCCAAGCATCTCCTGGCAGTACGGTGAGCACATTCATTGGTCCGATTTCTGTATGAATCATTGTCTTGCCGCAAGCCCCCTTTCATGTCTCACAACCAGTGTGGAAAGCCCCGAAATGAACCTGAATGTTGAAATCCCAACATGCTACCATGACTTAATGGAGGTCTTCAGCAAAGTCAAAGCTACCCAACTACCTGCTCATCGTCCTTGGGATTGTGCTATCGACCTCCTCCCTAACGCTATGCCCCCCAAGAGTAAGATCTACCCTCTATCCCAAAATGAAAGTCAAGCCATGGAGGAATACATTACAGAGGCCCTGAATTCTGGCTTCATCCGACCTTCAACTTCACCGGCAGCTGCATGCTTTTTCTTCGTCGAGAAAAAAGATGGAGGTTTGAGACCTTGTACTGATTACAGAGGATTAAATTATGTAACTGTGAAATTCCACTATCCCCTTCCACTTGTACCCTCAGCTTTAGAACAACTGCGTGAAGCTACCATCTACACCAAGCTAGATCTGTGAAGTGCCTACAATCTGATCAGGATCAAAGAGGGTGACGAGTGGAAGACTGCCTTTATCACCACCAGGGGGCACTATGAATATCAGGTAATGCCGTATGGCCTGGCTAACTCACCTGCCGTTTTTCAATCTTTCATCAATGAAATCTTTCGAGACCTGTTGAAACAATATGTTGTTGCATACATAGATGACATTCTGATATATTCCAAATCAGAGGCAGAACACATCGCTCACGTCAGAACAGTCCTTTCCCGGCTACTAGAGAATCAATTCTACGTCAAGGCAGAGAAATGCGAATTCCATGTCAAACAAACTTCATTTCTAGGCTACCAAATAAGTCATCAAGGGGTGAAAATGGATACAACCAAAGTGAAAGCAGTCACTGAATGGCCTCAGCCATCAACAGTGAAAGAACTCCAACGGTTTCTGGGATTTGCAAACTTCTATAGACGTTTCATTCGTAACTATAGCATGATAGCATCACCTCTGACCTCTCTCTTGAAGGGAAAACCTACAAAATTAAGGTGGACAGATGAAGCCAACAACGCTTTCAACTCCCTGAAAGAGAGATTCACCACAGCACCCATCTTGAAACATCCAGACCCGATCTGCCCTTCATTGTGGAGGTAGACGCATCCAATAGTGGAATCGGGGCAGTACTCTCTCAACGACATGGTCAACCAAGCCAACTGTATCCTTGTGCATTCTTCTCCAGGAAATTAATGGCAGCTGAAAGAAACTATGATGTGGAAAACAAGGAACTTCTTTCCATGAAATCCGCCCTTGAAGAATGGCGACACTGGCTAGAAGGCGCAGCACATCCATTCCAGATCATAACTGACCATAAAAACCTTGAATACATTAAGAGTCCAGTTTACTGTAACCTATAGGCCAGGCAGTAAGAACAGTAAGGCCAACGCTCTGTCTAGACAGTATGACCTCTCCAGTGACAATGTCCATCCTGAACCCATTCTTCAACCATCCATTGTCTTAGCCCCTGTAACTTGGGATATCATGGAAGAAATTCAGAAAGAACAACAATCAGAACCAGCACCCTCCAACTGCCCACCTGGCAAACAATATGTACCACAAAGTTTAAGCCTCCGTGTCATGCAGTGGGTCCATTCATCCATTGGCTCAGGTCATCCTGGTATATCTCGCACCCTACAGTTGTTACAAAACACGTTCTGATGGGCAGCTATGTCACAAGCTGTTACAGATTATGTAAAATCATACCAAGTCTGGGTTTAATCTAAGACCCCCAAGGAATTACCATCAGGCCTCCTACAATCATTACCAATTCCCCAACGTCCCTGGTCTCACCTCTCCATAGATTTTGTCACTGATCTACACCCTTCAAACGGATTCACCACTATTCTAGTCATCATTATACGCTTCTCCAAATCTGGCCATCTGGTACCCTTAAAGGGACTCCCCACAGCCATGGAGACAGCCCAAGCCTTATTTCATCATGTCTTCCGAGTCTATGGTCTACCTGATGACATAGTCAGCGACAGAGGCACCCAATTCACTTTGCAGGTTTGGAGGGTTCTTCTGTAAGCACCTTGATATCAACATCAGCCTCACCTCGGGTTATCACCCACAGGCAAATGGCCAAGTGGAGCGTCTGAATCAAGAAATCGGCAGATACCTCCGAACATACTGTAGTAGAGAACAACACCGTTGGTCAGAATTCCTGCCCTGGGAAGAATATGCACAAAATTCATTGGTTCACTCATCTACAGGTATAACACCCTTCAAGTGTGTACTAGGCTTCCAACCCCCCCGTTCCCTTGGTCCGGAGAACCCTTATCAGTCCCAGCAGTGGACGACTGGATTTGACGCAGCGAGAGGGTGTGGGACAGTGCTCGCGTCCATCTGCAGAGAGAATTGAAAACTCAGGAACTGCAGGTTAACCGCCGGCGTCCGCCGCCCACATCCTCCTTATCAACCTGGACAACGGGTCTGGCTCTCCACCAGAGATCTCAAGTTGCGGCTACCAAGCAGGAAGCTCAACCCAAGGTATGTGGGCCCTATTAAAATTCTATGAAGAATTAATGAGGTCACTTACCAACTACCATATCTCTCCCTCCTTTCATGTTTCCCTCCTGAAACTTGTCCACCTGGAGCCTGGCCCCAACAACAATGCTCAAGAGCCACCACCTCTATTGGACATTGAAGGTGTCCCTGCATATAGGGTAAACCTGTTGTTGGACTCGAGGCGCAGAGGGGGTCAGCTCCAGTATCTGGTTGACTGAGAGGGCTACGGACCTGAGGAGAGATCATGGGTAGCCATCCGTGACATTCTGGACCCGTCTCTCATCAAGGAGTTTCATCAAGCCAGACCCGACCGCTCAGCACCACGACCAAGGGGACGGCCTCGGAGAGTGTCAGGAGATGCTCCTAGAGGAGGGGGTTCTGTAGCGCCAGCAGAGGGAGCCATCCCCTGAATACGGACTGAGAGCTACTCCCTCTGCTGCTTCTATCTTGACTTCCTGTTTGGTGACTATTTAGCCAGAGAAGCTACAGCCATGCTTTGCGAAGTATTGCCAGTTACACTGCCTTACCGAGCGTTTTCCTGATTTTCCTGTTTGCTGACCACGTGTATGATTCTGCCTGTTTGTCTTTGATTATCTGGATCATCCCTTCTGATTTGGCTGCCTGATTGGACTGATATCTGTGTTTGGACCTATTGCCTGTCTGCCACTTTGCCTTTGGATTCTCCCTTGTGTATGTTCACAGATTGGACTGATTACGAGATTCTGTGTAATGTTTTTTGGTCCAATAAGTAATATCTCTGTCTTATCTGAATTTAATAGGAGAAAATTATTGGTCATCAAATCTTTAAAAATTTTTAACACACTCTGTTAGCTTAGATAATTTAGAAGTTTCATCTGGTCTCGTTGAGATATATAGTTAAGTATCATCAGCATAACAGTAGAAACTAATCCCGTATTTTCTAATGATATTACCAAGGGGCAACATGTATATTGAAAATAGCAGAGGACCTAGGACAGATCCTTGTGGCACTCCATATTTTACTGGTGATAAATGAGATGACTCCCCATTTAAATAAACAAAGTGGTAGCGATCGGACAGGTAGGATCTAAACCATCTTAAAGCCTGCACTTGGATACCTGTATAGTTTTGTAATCTATCTATGAGTATGTCGTGATCTATGGTGTCGAACGCAGCACTAAGATCAAGTGATACTAGCAATGAGATGCAGCTTTGGTCTGACGCAAGAAGCAAGTCATTTGTAATTTTAACAAGTGCAGTTTCTGTGCTATGATGGGGCGTGAAACCCGACTGAAATTCTTCATAGAGATCTTTTTTTGCAGGAAGGAGCACAATTGAGCAGACACAACTTTTTCTAAAAAATTTAGACATAAATGGAAGATTTGAAATGGGTCTGTAATTTGCCAGTTCACAAGGATCTAGTTGTGGTTTCTCAATAAGAGGCTTAATAAGCGCCAGCTTGAATGGTTTTGGGATGTGACCTAAAGATAACGACGAGTAAATAATATTGAGAAGTGGTTCTTCTGCTACAGGTAACAACTCTTTCAGTAATTTAGTGGGTTCAGGATCTAATAAACATGTTGTTGGTTTAGATGCAGTGATTGTTGTGCAGTTTATTTAGCTCTTCCTGTCCTATAGTTGTAAAGCACTGCAGTTTATCTTTGGGTGCGATGGATAAAACTGAAGTATTAGACGCTGTAGAATCTACATTTCTTATTGTATTTCTGATGTCATCTATTTTATCAGTGAAGAAATTCAAAAAGTCATTACTATTTAACTGTGAGGGAATATTTAGATCGGGTGGCGTCTGGTTATTTGTTAATCTAGCCACTGTGCGAAATAAAAACCTTGGATTGTTTTGGTTATTTTCTAGGAGTTTGTGGATATGCTTGGCCCTGGCAGTTTTTAGAGCCTGTCTATAGCTAGACAAACTTTTTTTACACGGAATTCTAAAAACTTCCAAGTTAGTATTTCTCCATTTGCACTCAAGACTACGAGTTTCTTTCTTGAGAGAGTGGGTATTACTGTTGTACCATGTCACAGTACGTTTTTCTCTAACCTTTTTCAATTTGATGTGGGCAACAGCTTCTAATGTATTAAAGAAGACAGTGCCCATGTTGCCAGTCATTTCATCTAGTTCATGTGTATTTATGGGTACACAGAGCAGTTGAGATAAATCAGGCAGGTTATTTGCGAATCTGTCTTTGGTGGCTGGAACAATAGTTCTGCCCGGACGATAACGCGAAGGCATATAGTTAATATCATCAATACGCAGAATTTCCGATACAAGGAAATGGTCAGTAACATCATCACTTTGAGGTACGATATCTGTATCAGTAAGATCAATTCCATGCGATATAATTAAATCTAGCGTATGATTAAAACGATGAGTGGGCCCGGTGACATTTTGCTTTACTCCAAAACAGTTTAATAAGTCAGTAAACGCAAGTCCTAATGCATCATTTGTATTATCAACGTTAAAATCTCCGAAAATTAGTGCTTTATCAGCGGTAACCAACAGGTCTGAGAGGAAATCTCCAAATTCTTTTAGGAATTCTGTATACGGCCCTGGTGGTCTAATACACAGTGGCCAGAGAAAGAGATATGATAGATTTCTTTTGTATATCTGACAGTGTAACATTAAGCAGAAGTATTTCAAATGATTTAAACCTGTATCCTGTTTTCTGGGTAACATTGAGAATATCAATATATATTGTTGCATATCTGACAGTGTAACATTAAGCAGAAGTATTTGGAATGGACTCATTTAGACCAATATAATTTTTTGGTTTTATCATGGTTTTAGTGGTAGATTGTTGGTGTAAACTATTTTATTTGTTAATTTTATTTGTAGTTTATTTTTTTTGGTGTGGGTTTTATTATGTTAGAGAGCCCAAACTTTAGAAATTGTTTTGTTTATTTATTTTACGTTTTTCTGGTTTAATCACGATAAGATTTTTTTTAGATCCTACATTAAATTTATATTTTGACCTCATTATTCGGGGAACAGACACAGTCTTAATAGATTGGACAGCGCAAGTACTTCTAACATTTAAGCAGGTAGAACAAAAGCCATCATAGCAGTTATTTGAGAATTGGCTTACTAGTCATATGGACCGTAGAGTCCTGAAGATGTTGTCCGAGAGGAGTTACGCTCCGACTCTGCTGGGGTGCAGCCCATCAGCGCGAAAAAGCCTAGGACGCTCCCAGAAAAGATTCCGCTGGCGTTGTGCTGCGCACGTCTCGATCAGGCTCCTGAAGTCCCTCTTCAGCATCTCCGTCTGCCACTGTGTGGTGTCATTAACCCCGCCGTGAAGCATGACTGCTCTGGGGCTCTCGTCAGCCTTCAGGATCGCAGGTATCTGCGCAGAAACATCGAGAACACGAGCACCAGGGAAACAGTGAGTGTGCACTTTACCTTCGGCTAACATAGCACGGACGTGTCGGACGATGGAGTCTCCGTTGATCACAGCATTGCGTTTCGTCTCGCGGAGCGGAGCGAATCGGTTCTGTGTGGAGATCTCGAAGACCGGAGGAGGAGAGGTCGTCGCCTGGGGCCTGGGTCGTGTCCTCTGCTGCAGATGTCCTCCCGGCGCCGGAGTGAAGGACATCTGGGCAGATGGTAATGTGTGTGAATAGAGTATTAGCAATACACGCGGGTTTATCGACAACAACGCTGGCGATGCTAATGGGCTATAAGCTACTAGCGGACTCGGGAAATCAAAATAAAACTAGTGATAACAAGGCGCTCTGATTGTTTTTATTGTAAAATATGATAGAGGATATATTCACACGTTATAGAAACAAAAAAGATGGTGCATAAAATAGATTTCAAGAATAAAAAATAGACGATAAAGAAATAACGTGATGGCGCTCAAGCTAGAGGCATACGGCAGCAACAAATATGTATCATATAACAAATACCTGATACTGAAATCCTCTCTTCTAAACTATTGTGAAAGTTTTTAATGTCGATTTGATTGCCTGCCCCACTAGCTGATGTCACTATACTTTTTTTATCATTTGTTTTTAGATGAAGACTTTTCTCAGATTTTGGTCAAACATGCAGCGAGTGTTCGCTGGAAAAACGAGAACAAACAACGTATACAAGAATTAATTGAAAGTCTACACACAAGGTCTCAATATTACTATTTTCTCTGTTAAATGTACATCTATTTCATTTAGAATGCATAAAGTTACACATTACAAGTTGAAAATGGTGTGGAAACACTATTCTCTTTGTACTCATCTCTAAACACAACTAATAAAGTAGTTGTTTTAAGGGAAAGTGATGATTCAGTCCGTTTTATTTAGTCTTTGTGATTTAGGCCTCAGCCTTTTAGTTTTGTTCCAGGAAGCAGGTAAGACTGTAAGTGCACGTTGTCATGCCTGGCTGTTCATCTTTAAGAAAACATGAGACCAGCAGTTTTTAACATCTCTTAATTTTTTTTTAATTTTTCACAATTGTAAATGTTTGTTTAGCTTAAATATTAGTTTATAGTCAGTTACAAAAGTTTCAGGTGTGAAGCTCATTTGTATTTTTAAATAATCATAATAAAGTTACAGGTTTCCGGTAGTTGGGCGAACACATGACAGAGTGTTACTCAAACAGTCCTCGGTCTTATCTTTTAATAAAATATTCCATCAGATGTCATTAAGACAAATTCTGTAATAGCGTTTCATAAATACGTTGATATGTATGTAATTGTACAAATCTTTATAGCGACAATAAGAACAATATAGCCTAACAACACAAACACAAATGATTGTTCTAAGTCTTTCACGCACCAGGTTTATATCTGGTAATTATACAGAAAATTGCTAGATATCTTGATTTTATACTCATGTTTAATGGCACTACTGAGCTAGGCCTCGTCACACTGTTGTGGGATATAAACCGCAAAGTTTTTATAGGGTTACACTTTGAAACAAAAACAATTTTATATGTTACCATGACTTTGTTAGTTCTTTCTGTTTGTTTTGTTTCCCATCTAATGGTAATTGTTAGGTCTTACACTTTGTTTCCTAGATTTTGCTGTCATGTTAGATACATAAGAGGACAATATTTCTGTAAATTTGCTTAATAAAATAATGTTTTTTTATCATTCGAGTCGTTTACGTTATTCTATCCTAGTTTATATCACATATAAGATACAAGATCGTTTCTTAATTATTTTCCATCTACACTCGTACATTCTATTAGGCCTACTTGTTTTCTTTTTATTAAATTGATTTAAAAAAATTGCTATGTGTACTGGGTTAGACTGTCACAACACTTAGTCCTCAACACTTCCTCATTTGTAAGTCGCTTCGGACATATGCAAAATCAATAAAATTGAATTAGGAGAAAAGAATAACGAGTAAAGTGATTCAACCTTTTATTTTCAACAATATATTGTTGAATTTACATGCATACATTGAAGTAATGAATAAAAATAATCATATTGTTAATACAAACAGTGAACTAGCCAGAAAAGAAAATCTATGTAGGCCCTCATGTGTTTGCGCAGTATGAAATTGACAACAGTTTCAATAATTTCACGTATCCTGGAACCATAATGTTTCGAGACCAACATCACACACAAATCCATTACGCACATACACAGACAGAGAATCTTGTTAACGTACCATTACATTCTCACCATTACATTCAGACATCACATCCAGAATTTTTCTGGTAGTAACACAGATTGGCTCTTTGCTGTTCATATACATGCTTGACAAATCGGGCCATGGATTATTTTTCAGACTTCTTACAACGTCCATTTCATTTTTGAGATTTGTTACATGCTTGGGGTTCCCCGTACAATCATGATTCGGATCGCATGCATCGTCGATGATCTTTCACATCAGATCAATCATTTGCTCTCTGTAACATTGTTTAAATGTAAAGTCTATGACGTCATTCACAGGACACGTGTTTGCTTCAGTGCAGCCACACCGTGCTCATCCGCAGCAGTGCCAGTAGTGCTAAAGCGATATTTTATCAAGCAAATTCAAAGAAATATTGTCCTCATATCTAATATGACAGCAAAATCTAGGAAACAAAGCGTAAGACCTAACAATTACCATTAGATGGGAAACAAAATCAAACAGAAAGAACGAGCAAAGTCATGGTAACATATAAAATTGTTTTTTGTTTCAAAGTGTAACCCTATAAAAACTTTGCAGTTTACATCCCACAACTGTGTGACGAGGCCAAGCTCAGCAGCACCATTAAACATGAGGATAAAGTCAAGATATCTAGCAATTTTAGGAAGGAATAAGCCTGGTGCATAAAAGGCTTAGAACAATCATTTGTGGTTGTGTTGTTAGGCTATATTGTTCTTATTGTCGCTATAAAGATTTGTATGTTTACATACATATCAAATGCTCTAAAATGACAATCTTGGTTTAAACAATCTCTCACATTTAATTTAGGGCTGTCAAATGATTAATCACGATTAATCACATCCAAAATAAAAGTTTTGTTTACATAATATATGTATGTGTACAGGGTATATTTATTATGTAAACATAACATATTTTTCTTAAATATATACATGCATGTGTGTGTATTTATATATACATAATAAATATACACAGTATACACACATATATTATGTAAACAAAACTTTTATTTTGGATGTGATTAATCGTGATTATTCATTTGACAGCCCTAATTTAATTTAATTCTCGTATACTGTGTTTGTTCTCGTTTTTCCAGCGAACACTCGCCACGTTTGACCAAAATCTGAGAATAGTCTTCATTTAAAAACAAACAATGAAAAAAGTATAGCGAGATCAGCTAGTGGGGCATGCGATCAAATCAACATTAAAAACTTTCACAATAGTTTAGAAGAGAGGATTTCAGTATCAGGTATTTGTTATACGATACATATTTCTGTTGTGAAAACATATTTCCTGTATAAATGACTATGTCTATAACCTTTTCAAAGTGGGGTGTACTATTATGTTATGGTTTTAAATTGTGATCGCATTACAAGTCGACGTAGACCCTCTAACAAATCTGTCAAAAGTGGACTAAACAGAAAAAATGTAGCATTCGCTAGATGATTATAATTATGACCTATGGGAAGTACACACAGTCCTAGGCTTTAATGTCTAGCAGGGATGTTGAAAGAAACTAGTATGACAAATGAAATGAGAACATCGTCATGAGCTATCTGAACAAGAGCTCTAGATGAAACTGTGCAAGAAAAACGGTAAAACAACGTTTACAAAAATTATACCCAAATGATCACGAGGGGTTGTTCTGTATTCATATGATAATTGTCTTAGTGTTTTGGGTTCTTCAGTTACATAGGGATTTTGTTTGTAAAAAAATCCTTCATATTTTGGGTCTGTAGCCTTTTCAAGAGGGTTTACAACCTCAAACTTTACTGAATGTGTAGCTTTTAGAGAAAGGCTAGATATGTTACAGTTGTAATAGTTGTATGTGTAAAACAGCAAGACTTACTTTTCGTGTTGACGGTTCATTGTATGGATATGGAAATGGACAATTGTCCAAAAAAGAAATAACGACTTAGTCAAACGCTGTCAAGTAGAAAAATTCCTAATTTTCATTTATTTCTATAAACGCTGAATGCTGGCCGCTCTTAAAGAGAAGGCCTAGCCTACAGTCTAATAAAGTCCAACAAACAAAATGTGTACAGCGTCATTCATAATCCTGATTATCTGACTTAGTAAAATGACAGTCACAGTGGATCGAGAGGAGGTTTTTCTGTATATACATTATGTCCCTTTTCTTAAATGATGCTAAATACACTTTCCGGGTAACTAGGAAATTACAACTTTGCCCCATAGAACTTGTTTGGGGTCTGTATAGAGGGAAAGCATGGACAATAAGGTTTATTCTATATCTATGAGAGTACATAATAATAATAATAATAATAATAATAATAATAATAATAATAATAATAATAATAATAATGCATGTTTATGCTTTAAAATCAGTAAGTGTTATAAAAATGTACAATACAATACTTGATTTGGGGAAAAATTTTGGACTGCTGACCTTGTGGAATAACATTATTGTGTGTGTGTGTGTGTGTGTGTGTGTGTGTGTGTGTGTGAGGATCTGTTTGGATTATTTTTAAAATAATCCCATTTTAAACTATGTAACAACAACATTTGTCAATATGAAACTTTTGTAATATCATGTTTTGGCCTCATAATTACTAGGAATGAATTTAATCTTTGTAAAAATAAGAAAAAGAAAGCCATATACATGAAACATAGTCCATCTTAAAATGTAACATATTGTATATAGGTTTTAACGGTGTAGGTATTTTCTGCCGCATGACATCAGGAGTCTAGTGTGGTGTGCATTTTTTAATTTAGCTTGACCTGTGCTTTTTAAGTGCAATTAAATATTCTCAGGAGCCCCTGTGACCCAGAAGTCCCTCATACAGTATGTGTTCTTTCATTCAAGCATGGTTTATGACTCCGCAAGTATCCAAAGAATGCATGTCATGGTGACATGGACGTTTTTGTAAAGTCTTTTCACTTGTCTGTAGTTGACAATCATTTTCAATGAACAGGAACTTTATGGGGGTTGGTGCCTACAAAAGTCATACAATTTCTCTTCAAAGACCAGCATACAAAGCGCATACATCACAACTTTCTACATATATTTTCAGTGGATAACCAATAATACATTGATAGTAATTTATATTTATCATGCTGATAAAGGACGGTTCATAAAAGATTCCAAAAAAGTTGGGACACTGTACAAATTGTGAATAAAAACAGAATGCAATGATTTTATTTAATATTTTATTCAGAATAAAACACAGATGACATATCAAATGTTTAAACTGAGAAAATGTATCATTTTAAGGGAAAAATAAGTTGATTTTAAATTTCATGGCATCAACACATCTCAAAAAAGTTGGGACAAGGCCATGTTTACCACTTTGTGGCATCCCCTCTTCTTTTTATAACAGTCTGCAAACGTCTGGGGACTAAGGAGACAAGTTGCTCAAGTTTAGGAATAGGAATGTTGTCCCATTCTTGTCTAATACAGGCTTCTAGTTGCTCAACTGACTTAGGTCTTCTTTGTCGCATCTTCCTCTTTATGATGCGGCAAATGTTTTCCACGGGTGAATGATCTGGACTGCAGGCTGGCCATTTCAGTACCCGGATCCTTCTTCTACGCAGCCATGATGTTGTAATTGATGCACTATGTGGTCTGGCATTGTCATGTTGGAAAATGCAAGGTCTTCCCTGAAAGAGACAATGACTGAATGGGAGCATATGTTGTTCTAGAACTTGGATATACCTTTCAGCATTGATGGTGCCTTTCCAGATGTGTAAGCTGCCCATGCCACACGCACTCATGCAACCCCATACCATCAGAGATGCAGGCTTCTGAACTGAGTGCTGATAACAACTTGGGTTGTCCTTGTCCTCTTTAGTCCGGATGACATGGTGTCCCAGTTTTTCAAAAAGAACTTCAAATTTTGATTCGTCTGACCACAGAACAGTTTTCCACTTTGCCACAGTTCATTTTAAATGAGCCCTGGCCCAGAGAAAATGCCTGCACTTCTGGATCATGTTTTGATATGGCTTCTTTTTTGACCTATAGAGTTTTAGCCGGCAACAGCGAATGGCACGGTGGATTGTGTTCACCAACAATGTTTTCTGGAAGTATCCCTGAGCCCATGTTGTGATTTCCATTACAGTAGCATTCCTGTATGTGATGCAGTGCCGTCTAAGGGCTCAAAGATCACAGGCATCCAGTATGGTTTTTTCCGGCCCTGACCCATACGCACAGAGATTGTTCCAGATTCTCTGAATCTTTGGATGATATTATGCACTGTAGATGATGATAAATTCAACATCTTTGAAATTTTTCTCTGAGAAACTCCTTTCTGATATTGCTCCACAATTTTTTTTCGCCGCAGCATTGGGGGAATTGGTGATCCTCTGCCCATCTTGACTTCTGAAAGACACTGCCACTCTGAGAGGCTTTTTTTATACCTAATCACGTTGCCAATTGACCTAATAAGTTGCAAATTGGTCCTCCAGCTGTTCCTTGTTTGTACATTTAACTTTTCCGGCCTCTTATTGCTACCTGTCCCAACTTTTTTGGAATGTGTAGCTCTCATGAAATCCAAAATGAGCCAATATTTGGCATGGCATTTCAAAATGTCTCACTTTCAACATTTGATATGTTATCTATATTCTACTGTGAATAAAATATACTCGGGATCTACTCTGGAAAAGGGCGAAGAACTGTGGATATTTTCAAGTGCAGCACTTACAGTTTACAGAGGACCTGACCGCGCTGGATGTGGAAAGACGAAAACTCCTGTGGCCCATGGTGAAAGATGCCAGAGAGAAAGGTCGTAAAGCTTTTTTTGTGGGAAGTAGAGCCTATGTTGATGGCGTCTAAATTTTCCCCACATAAAGGTTTGGGTTAGAATGATTTTTGACCATAAAATAAGCACAAATTAAAAGACAATGGACGAGGGGGGAAGAAGAAAAAATAAATAAATTGGAAGTGGTGGTATCAAGAGATAAATTGTTAATAAATAGGAACTATGCACCCTTTGAGTTACATATACCTTAGCCTTTAAGAGTTTTCTCTTTCTCTTTTTTCTCTGTAATTGTTAAAAGTTCATGTCGTTATCTTTTTGTTCTTTTGTCTGACATTATTTGAATGCTTGGCCAAAGAGGTGTGTTTTTAATCTAGATTTAAACAGAAAAAGTGTGTCTGAACCCCAAACATTATCAGGAAGGCTATTCAAGAGTTTGGGAGCCAAATCCGAAAAAGCTCTACCTCCTTTAGTGGACTTTGCTATCCTAGGTACTATCAAAAGTCCAGCGTTTTGTGACCTTAGGGAGCGTGATGGATTGTAGCGTGGTAGAAGACTAGTTAGGTACGCAGGACCTAAATCATTAAGGGCCTTATAAGTAAGTAATAAAATTTTGTAACCAATATGGAACTTAATAGGTAGCCAGTGCAGAGACTGTAAAATTGGGGTAATATGGTCATATTTTCTTGACCTGGTAAGGACTCTAACTGCTGCATTTTGGACTATCTGTAGCTTGTTTATTGAAGATGCAGGACAACCACCTAGCAGTGCATTACAATAGTCCAGTCTAGAGGTCATGAATGCATAAACTAGCTTTTCTGCATCAGAAACAGGTAACATGTTTCGTAGCTTGGCAGTGTTTCTAAGATGGAAGAATGCTGTTTTTGTAACATGGGAAATTTGATTGGTAAAAGACAAGTTACTGTCTAATATAACACCCAGATTTTTGACAGTAGAGGAAGTAACAGTACATCCGTCTAATTGCCAATTGTAATCTACGAGATTCTGTGTAATGTTTTTTGGTCCAATAAGTAATATCTCTGTCTTATCTGAATTTAATAGGAGAAAATTATTGGTCATCCAATCTTTTACATTTTTAACACACTCTTTTAGCTTAGATAATTTAGACGTTTCATCTGGTCTCGTTGATATATATAGTTGAGTATCATCAGCATAACAGTGGAAACTAATCCCGTATTTTCTAATGATATTACCAAGGGGCAACATGTATATTGAAAATAGCAGAGGACCTAGGACAGATCCTTGTGGTACTCCATATTTTACTGGTGATAAATGAGATGACTCCCCATTTAAATAAACAAAGTGATAGCGATCGGACAGGTAGGCCTGCCCTTGGATACCTGTGTAGTTTTGTAATCTATCTATGAGTATGTCGTGATCTATGGTGTTGAAGGCAGCACCATAATAAAGGCAAAAGGAGCATTTATTAGATCACAAAGACACCTGGTTAGAGGAAGGCGAAACTAATTCTCGATATTTTTATAATTTAGAGAAAAAGAATGGAGAGTATACATCTATTAAGAAGCTTAATATTAATGGCCATGAAACACAGGACCCTACTATTATTTCAAAATATGTCTCAAATATTTATGGTAAATTATATTGTAGTAATGCATGTTATATAGACAAAATAGGTAACTTTTAAAGCCCATACAATATAACATAGATAATATAGATGAAGATTTTAAAGCCCTTTGTGATAAGGAAATATCCAGTTTAGAGATTAGAATAGCTATAAAAAAAACTCCCCAGGTAATAATGGTTTAACTGCTGAATTTTTAAAAGTATTTCAGGATGATTTAGCTGAATTTTTGTTAATGGTCTTTAAAGAGTCTATTGATCAGGGTTTTTTGCCTCCCTTTATGACACAAGCTCTAATATCACTAATTCCAAAGCCTGATAAAGACCTATTATCACTAGATAATTGGCGGCCAGTCACCTTTATTAATAATGATAGCAAAATTATTGCTTCTATATTCGCTAAAAGGTTAAAATCAGGATTAGAATCTATTGCTGATGAGGTGCAGACAGGTTTTATAAATGGAAGACATATTTCCAATAATATTAGACTCGTATTAGATTTTATAGATTATAATAAAATTATCAATGAAAATAGTTTTATTCTGTTTGTCGATTTTTATAAGGCTTTTGATACAATCGAACATGACTTTATTTTTAAAACCCTTGAATTTTTTGGTTTTGGGGACAATTTTCAAAAAGTAATCAGAACCCTATATAACAAGATTAATAGCTCTGTAAAATTGGCATATGGAACTTCTCATGGATTTGAAATCAAAAGGGTTTCGACAGGGCTGTCCTATTAGTCCATTACTTTTTTTGTTGGTTGCACAAATTATGGCCATTCATATTAAGAAAGATATTTTTGTTGGTATCAAAATAGAAGAGAACGAAATTAAATGCACACCATTAGCAGATGACACTACCCTTTTCTTAAGAGACTATACTGAAGTTGAAAAAGCAATTAAATGCCTGCAATTATTTTCATATGTATCTGGTCTTTCCCTGAATATTAATAAATGTGAGCTTATGGCTCTAGGTTCCTGTAACTTTCCAGCAATATGCAATATTCCAGTTAAAGAAGTTGTCAAATATCTGGGTATTAAGATATCTAAAAATAAGGAAGTCAGGAATGAGTTAAACTTTACACCTATTATTCAGTCATTTGAAAACAAACTGAATTCTTGGCTGATGAGAGATATCTCTTTAACTGGCCGTGTATTACTGGTTAAAGCTGAGGGTTTATCTAGGTTGGTTTATACCGCTCAAGTGCTAGATATAACCCCCTAATTAATTAAAATGATAGATACCAAACTTTTTAAATTTATTTGGAAGAACAAATCACACTATATTAAAAAAATATATATATTTGTAGGTCAAAAATTGATGGAGGATTGAATGTTTTGGACATCTAACACAATATTTAAAATAAAATGGCTCCAAAATTATTTAAAAAATAAGCAAAGTATATGGTATACAGTACCTAACTTTATATTTCAAAAAGTAGGTGGTATTAAGTTCATATTGAAATGTGATTATGATATTAATAAAATACCCATTAAACTTGCAAATTTAAAAAGGGAATTATTTGGGTTAAACAGCTGATCAAAAAAGATGGTGTTTTATACAGTTATACTGAATTTGTTCATATTCATAACTTTTTAGTCGATCCTATCCAATACTGTTTGGTTTTACAGGCAATTCCCAAGGAAATTTTGAGGCTATTAGAAGGTAGTAATAATTATTCTTTACAAACAATTGAAGAATTTACTTTATGTTGCAGGGCAAGGATTTCACAAGTTTTGGATGTAATAATATTTTCTTACACTCCCTTCTTCAATCTAAAAGTATACTTGCTGTTACTACTCGCTGGAATTCTCTATTTAAAAAATGTCTTGATTGGAGAAAAATTTGGCTGACACCTCATAAATATTGCATCACAAATAAAGTGAAAGAAGTTTCATATAAAATTTTTCATCGGGTTTACCCAGTTAAGTAACTTGTGGTACAGCGTTTCAAAGTGAATATGGAAGATATTTGTGTTTTTTTGTCAAATTTCCCCTGAGACTATTAATCATTTATTTTGGGAGTGTCCCAAGACCCAAATGTTTTGAAAAGAACTCAGTATTTACTTACAAAGAAAGACTATGATGCTTGTTAACCTTGAAGAAATTTATGTTATGCTAAAATGTTTTTCATTTAATGGTGATATAAGTATTCTGTTTATCTATGATTTAATTATTATAATTACCCGTTACTATACTCATTAAGTCAAATAGAATGAAAAAAATGCCAAATTTTGAAGAATTTAAAATAGATTTTAAAATATATTTAGAGACAATATCAAAAAGCAAAAACTTGAAAGCAATAAAAACTATACAGTTGTTTAATAGATACAATTTCATGTAAAATAAATTTTTTTGTTGTTGTTTGTTTGTTATTTATTTATTTTATTTTATTTTTTCTGTTTTTGTTTTTTTGTTTTTGTTTTTTTATTACCCCTGACATGTATGGTTATATGTACTGTAAACTATACTCTTTTTTTATTATTGAATATTAACAAGAACAAAGTCAGCAGACTATTCAACCATTTCAGTCCAGAAGTCTGCTTTATTCAGGAACTTACTATGGCTATCAATATGTCAGTCATAGCTATTTCAAGAGTGAATGCCACATTTATATGCCAATGTAATTCCCGAAACTTTGCAGCGTGTATGTGGCCGTTGGTCTTAGCAGCATGAAAAACAAGTTTTATACAATTCTGAATGGATTATATATAGCACAGAAACCACACAACGAGCAATCCCTTTATAATTACTAAAAAGCTGTCAGTCATCTTCATCGAGATCTCTAGCACCCCAGAACCAGACCTAATAATAATTTACGCAAGGAATACAAAAGCCCCAACATGGAGTTGATAAATATAGTGGAAAGATATATATAGAGAGAAAATTACCCCTCAAAAAAAGTCAGTAAGAAGCTTCCTCTTTTCCGACTGCGAGTGGAGGTTTATTATTCTCCATATTTTAGTTGAAGTTAGCTTCACCAGAGCTGTGCAAATCAAGCAGTCATGTCAACGATGTCCTGCACTTAGCGATCTTTAGATGTGGGGCGGGGCATTTAAAATTTAAAGAGACATGACAACTAGCCCATAAACAAACTTAATACAATTGTAAATAATTAATTCACTATCCATTGCATGAATTTAATCACATTTGTCATTATCATTTTTATTCAAATAAAAATATCTGAGGGACCCCCCAAGTCTATTTTTTTACTTCTTATGGGGGGGTCCCTAATGCTTTATGGGGGGCCTCGGATCCCCCCAGCTCCCCTTCAATTCGAGCACTGGTCACACCAGATACTGACTGGTGTAGTATAAAAGTCAGTTTTATACTTTGTACAGTAAAACTGCACATTTTAGAGTGGCCTTTTATTGTGGCCAGCCTAAGGCACACCTGTGAAATAATCATGCTGTCTAATCAGCATCTTGATATGCCACACCTGCGAGGTGGATGGATTATCTTGGCAAAGGAGAAGTGCTCACTAACACAGATTTAGACAGATTTGTGAATAATATTTGAGAGAAATAGGCCTTTTGTGTACATAGAAAAAGTCTTAGATCTTTGAGTTCAGCTCATGAAAAATAGGGGCAAAAACAAAAGTGTTGCGTTTATAATTTTGTTCAGTGTATTTTGTGAGTATGAAAATTTAAATGCTTATGGGATAGGATAGTCTTGACTTTCTTTACCTGACCTGAGAATAAATAAAATAAGGTAGAAGGTGTAGGGAATTATTGGCCAGAAGTAGAGATTAAAGGAAGCAAATATAAAAAGCCCACCAGTAAGAAGAGGGGAAGAGAGTTAACAAGAAAATGGGATAGGAAAATTATTTCTGATAAAAACTTAACTTATGGACAAATGAGAATAGCTAGCCAGTCACCTCTTGCTTCACAACTAGTGAAACATGAATGCTGGTCTAAATCAGGAAAACAAATAATATTTCAGGAAGGTTTTGAATTTAATAGGAAAATACTGGATAAATCATAAAGAATTTAAAAGCAGAAGTAAAACATTTGAGGAGAGAGTTAGACACAGTAAAATGTCAGCAGGCTAGAGTGAAGACATAGATCAGGAGAGAGAAAAAAGAAGAAGAGACCCCTTTACACCTGCTGCTGAAATTAGGGATTTTCCAGTGAGACAGAATTTACAACTCCAAAGCAAAGTAGAGAGCAGCAAACAGATATACAAGCTAAATTATTAGAACTACAACTAACAGATGCAGTAAGAAAACAGATAGGACTCAAAAAGAAAGGAGAAGATCATAGTGCTTATACAGATCGTATTATTAACCCCTATGAGGTCTAAGGGTGTTTTGGGGGCCTGGAGAAGTTTTGACATGCCCTGACTTTTGTGCTTTTTTCAGTTGCTTATAAACATATACATGGCTAAAGTCTGAAAACACTGTATTCTATACAAACTGGGCTACAATAATATATAAATAGCATGTATGTACATGATTGTGTTTTTGAGAAAACAACGTTTATGCGTGGTTAGTGAAAAACTAAAATTTTGAAGTCACTGAAAAAAGGTCATAAAACACATACAGAACATTTGTTCACAAGACTGTCAAACCTTGTAGCCTATAATATTTGCTTCAAAATGATGTGAAAATCATCTTGTTTACTCACTCACAGAAAACAATAGATTGATTTAAATTTTCTAAATCACTTTTTGTTTAGAAAGGGCATATGCGAGTAGGCGTGACTGATCATGAGTATTTGTGTGATTCACACCTGTGAAGACAAAGACCCACATAATGAGCTGCATAATGAGCCTCTCAGCCAGGTGTGTGACCGAGAGGGAAGAGTTACAAGAAAGAATGTGAGGACAAAATAGATGTATATATTTTTATGTTTGTAGTTTATTTAGGATATATTTAATTATCCCACAAAATAATTTGAGATTCACTTGCGAGTGCAGTTAAACAGCATATTAGGAACAATCAAAGCTGACTTCCAAAGCTGAATTTTTAGCATCATTACTCCAGTCACATGATCCTTCAGAAATCATTCTAATATTCTGATTTGCTACTTAAAAAAAAAAAAAAAAAAAAAAAAAAAAAAAAATTATTGTTATTATTATTATTATTATTTATTATTATTAATGTTGAAAAGAGCTGAGAATTTTTTTTCTATTTTTTTTTTATAAATTGAAAGAACAGCATTGTTTGTAACATTTATTGTATTAATTGTTTTTATTTATCATCACATGTGTGCTAAATAAAAGTATTAATTTCTACATATACTGACTCCAAGCTTTTGAATGGTATAGTGTATATTGTTACACTTGGAGTAAGACTGGAGTAATGATGCTGAAAATTTAGCTTTGATCACAGGAATAAATTAAATTTTCAAATATATTCAAATAGAAAGCAGTTATTTTAAATATTAAAAATATTTCACAATATTACTGCTTTAGCAAACTTGTATTGATTGGTATTGTGTAATGTTGAAATATTTAAATGAACATCACATAACTAGCATTTCCAAAGTGCATATTGTTTATGTGCTTTCAAATAAACTAAATGATAAACTGCATTATTAACATTATTGTGATGGTCACTGATACTAGTAGTACAGTAGAACATTGAGATGATGTAAATGAAACTTCATAATGTTTCACCTGATTATACATTTATTCAGGAATTATAGTTTGGAAAAAGTCTAACTAGTAAAATGTGTACACGTTGTGTAAAAACTAATACAAGTATATATATATATATATATATATATATATATATATATTATATATATATATATATATATATTACTATATATATATATAAAAAGAAGACTTACTCATGTTTATGATCTCTGCTGGATAAAGCGCTTCATTCTTTTTTCTGAGGAAAATCCAAAACTCAAATCCTGAGGTAATCCTCAGCGCATCTTGTTGTGGTGAATTATGTCTTATTCCTCTCAGCACGAAGCAAACAGTAAAATAAAAAAAAATAAAAAAAACTTGAAGAACAGTCTCGCTGCTTTGTTTCCTGTTGTGTGGGCGTTTACAAGCCACAAGCTTCACGTGGAACATTAAAATATCAATACCGCGTTCGGCGTGTGGCCGTGGTCGCATTAGATATAATGAAGAGAGACGTGAAAGACGGACATCGCGTTGTTTTCATATGGATTACGTTATCACAGAATATTTTTTTCGGTAGCACTTGCTTAGTTTAAAGTAGACATTTCAAGCTTTCTATAGATATCTCTCTCATGTCTCTGTGTTAAGTATTTGCTGAGTTACAGTTAATTTGAATGACACGTTTCTAAATGAAGATCACCGCAGACAAAAGCTGCAGACAGCGTACCTTTGTTTTCTTTATTTTGTAAATGCACAAAGTTTTGTTGTTATTATGTGTGTATACAAATAAAAGGAGACCCTTTACAGATTCGATTGATTGTATTGCTCTTATCTGTACGATCAAAACTGAAAGTGTAATTTAAGTTCTTTTTGGGGTTATCAGGAGAAGATGCCTCAACGGGTATACGCGTGAATCGACTCCAGAGGGTTAAAGCCACAGAAAATGCAAATTTAAGTTGCAAAGCTGTAACTCGCCTAGTACATACATGCACAGGAGAGAGAGTACAGTATGCTTTGTGTCAAAAACTTTGATTGATGAGGGTCATAAATATTCCCCCCCCACCCTCCCTCCCACCCTACTAGACACCTGTTTGGACACCTGTTCCTATACAGCCCCACCACCCGTCTAAGTGACCATCTGTTTATCCATTCCAATGATCTGAAGGAATTTAGGATTGTTTGGGAATGTGTTTTTTTGTGTGGTTCTTTTACGCTCGACGTAATGACATCAAGTCTATCAAACATTCAAATATACAAAGTCAGTAATCATAACTTTAGTCAGTTAAAAACCTCATAATCATGAACTTTTTACAATTAAGTTTTGCAACAAAGCACCCAAATACAGTAACAGCAATAATGTGCATACGAGGATTTAAGTCTTGAAGATATAAAGTAAATAAATTAGGTGTCATCAGCGGAGAAACCATGATCCACTTACTATACATAATCCATTGTGATTTGTTATTAAATAAACTTCCTTCATTCAAGCCTTCGGTTTACCCGCGCTCATAACATTAGCACAGAATCAGTTCAGAATCAATCACCAAAAGAACCAGTTCGGTTCAGACGCGCTGTGTGTCAGTCTGCTTCACGCTGAATCACGCATGTGCAGTATCATCAGCTTCTCGGTTCTCAAATCGGACGCGTCCGACAGAAACGGTTCTCGGTTCAGTGTACTGGTGATCCGAAAACCGATGCAACCGGTTCTTGACTCGAGAATGAGAACGCTCTAACCGGCACGCTGCAGTTCAGTATCATCAGCTGTTGCGCTTCTTTTCCAGTGAGTGACTACATTCCGCCCATTTAAAAATAATAAATGCGCGTCCTTGAAAGCGTGCCGTTTTCTAACGTAGCCTATTTACTTTAACTTCTTAGGTAATATAATATCAATGGTATGATGTTTCAGATGCGTCATCAGATGCGAAATTACAAAACATATACATATATTTAATTGTTTTTTCCCCTTAATTCTACGCCCCTGCGCTACGATGAGCATTTACTACTTTTAAAAAATGTGGGTCAGGAAGCGGGTCGGGTACAATATTTTCTTTTTCTTTTTTTTGCGGTCCGAGTTGCGGGCGGGTTAGTTGAAAACGTCGGTCGGTTGTGGGTTGTTTATACATTGCCCCGCGCATCACTGTCACGCACCACTGACAAACTCAGAATGAGCTCAGGAGCGCTCCAGTCAAGCCACCTACAACCCTGCCCCTAACGTTGGAGGAGAGACCAGCACAAAAATAGATTTAAATGTATGTTAAAAGAATTCAATAAAATAATATTTTTAAAATGAAATTATAAAGAGTTGTTTTTTAATAAATCGACATCATTTCTCAATTGGTGAAAACATTCTACCTTTAACATTAGACCAACATTTTTTACTTTAAAATTAGGATTGCCTATACAAGTTTTTTTTTTTTTTTTTTTGGCTAAACAAATGCCCTAGTTGGAAAAAGTGTTGTTTGTTTTAATTTATTTAGTTAATCACGAATAATTTATCAGTCTAATTCCTTGAATAGGTCTTTTATTTTTGTCAATATTAACTTCTAACATGTTATATCATCATTATAACAGCTCATGTTACTCCTCTCCTCATCAGGTTACACTGGCTACCAGTAGCCGCTCGCATCAAATTCAAGGTACTGATGCTTGCCTACAAAACGACCACTGGCACGGCGCCAACATACCTAAGCTCATTAGTTCAATCTTATGCGCCCTCCAGAAGTTTGCGCTCTGCAAGTGAACGACGCCTTGTGGCTCCATCCCAAAGAGGTTCAAAATCACTCTCACAGACTTTTTCCTGGACTGAGCCCAGCTGGTGGAATGACCTCCCGATCTCAATTCGAACAGCTGAGTCTTTACTCATTATCAAAAAACATCTAAAGACTCATCTTTTTCGCCAGCACTTGACCAACTAATACTAGTACTTACCTTTTCTTTTCTTGTCTATCATTTAAAAAAAAAAAAAAAAAAAAACCCTGGCAACGTGTTCTGTACTAGACTAAGTGAGACTTGTCATAGCACTTGTATACTGTTGTTGTTCTCTTGTTGATCTGATTGTTTCTACTGTTCTCATTTGTAAGTCGCTTCGGATAAAAGCGTCTGCTAAATGATTAAATGTAAATGTATATCGGTTAAAACACACACACACAGACACGCTCAAACACACACACGCACACACACACATATGCGTAACGCTTGTGACATGTTATCTAGCAATTAAAACAGACATATTCAATTAAAAGCCAAAGGTTTTACAACATGGTATGAAATTCAGCATCGCGCTAGTTCAGTCAGGCCACGTTAGTCACGCTTGCATCAGCCGACAGTCAGCTGTTCCTGACGTGTACCAATCCAGTCTTGACACCTATCACATGCGCTCTATTTAAATTAAATTAAAATTTTAATCTATTTACATTGCTGCTTGCAATAAACTCCCTCCTCCAACCCCAACTCCACCAACTGAACCTGCAATCCAATCTAACTTTGTTCTTTCTTTACAGTCTCTTTATTGGAAGCAGTCTCTATCACATTTCGTTTACAACTCATGTAATTGTGAATTGTAATTATGTATGCATAATATAATGGTTCTGTTCTGTACCCCAGGGGGGTTTGTCTTCCTGCTCTCCCCGCTCTGTCCAAGCATGGCTGCATGGACAGGCGTGTGGAGTGTTGCGCAGAACATAACCATACCGCCAACACTAACTGTATGCAATATAATTGTCATAAATGTACTTGACGGAAGTGGTCCTGATTGAAATGTAAATATTTTGGTCTCATGTAGTGCATCAAACCGAGACTGGCGCCAGGTGTCTGGGTTGTGTGATGACTGATGCGACCATATCAGTGTACTGTATTTTTGAAAAGGTTGTAAAACATCTAAAGGTTTTCGGGGTTTGTAACTCATTTGCAAACTCATGAGTTTTGAGGGTTCTGACATTGTAAATTTTGGTGTTGTGTGTCAACTAAAGTTTGGTGATCAAAAACAGATCCTGTTCACTGATCAAAAGGTATCAGTTGAAACTATTTTATGACGTACAGCTGTGAGGGAGCATTTTGCCAAAGTTTAGCCAAAAGCTCAATGATGGGTCAAAAGGATGTGAGACCTATTGAACCTTTTTAACGATAAACATCTGGTATATAGTTAGGTAAAAAAAAGAAAATGTTAATCATGTAGATGTTATGGTTGTGTTTTACAATGGCTCAGGCTTATCTTAGATAGATAGAGAACAGAAAATAACAGCAAAGGGGGTAGGAGGGTCGAGGGTGAATGTTTTTTAACAAGTCAGTCTATGGTGTAGGATTTTTTAAAATCATTTTAGTTAGTTAATTAAGATTATTTTAGTTACATTTATTATTTTTATTAACCCCTAGATCTTTCAACCTCAACATAAACATACTGCAAATGCAAACAAGTACACAAACACAAATACACAATCACAAACACACACACACACACACACACACATAAATATACAGAAAGCATAAACATACACACAAACAAACACAAACATACTAATGCAAACATACTGTACAAACAAACATACAGAATATAACTTACAAACAATCACAAACACGCACACACACACACACACGTTTACGAGGTATACCTAATACAAACAAGAGACTTGAGATCTTTGATTTCTGACGTAAGACAGAAGAACTTCAAATGCAAATGGTTTGCAATATATCGGGTGAGATCGCTAAACAGATATCCTAGCTTTGATTTTTTGGATGTTAAAAACCCCAATCGCATTCAAACACTCGTAGATAAGGCTACATCTACCCCACTGGGATGAAAGGTCGTGTCTACTACCAGGATAAGTGTTTTCATCTGAGTTATTTAAATATATTTTAATGTGAATATTTGTTTAATGTCTCGTGGTTGTAATCTCTAGGTGGTTTTGAGAATCTGGATTTCGACAAAGGTTTGGAACAGATCCTTGAAGAGATATGTAAGTATTTCCTCCTTTATTCTATTAAATATTCAATGTCTAATAATAGTGACAATAGTGTTTGTTATCATTTTACCCAGTTGACGAGGCGGAGCTATTTGCTTGCGATGATGACCGCGATGTTAATAACGGTAGGTCACATATGCAGACATTAGTTTTTCTCAACAAGTTAAAAGTGTCAGTTTCTCATAAAATGATCACCAAAAAAAAATTATAATAATAATATATGTATATATATTTTTTTTTTTGTTGTTGTTTTTTTTGTTTTTTTGTTGTGAGCACACCCCTACCCACGTTCCGTCTTCAGAGGAACAGTCTCACACTCTCCCAGCCTGCACGAGTGTCCACACCCCAGGTACGTCCAGGCCCAGACACACAGAGGGTCAGGGTGTAAAACGTTTGAGATTACCAGACCAGGAAACAGATGATGTTCCAACCGCCAGCCGTTTAAGGACTTTGGAGAATAATGGTATGTATTAAAGCAGAAAATCTCATTATTACGTTTTATGTTTTGCCTTTTATTCAATAAATTAATAAACTGTTATCATTATTTTACAGAACGAGGGTACGATGAAGGATAACTTACAGCGTGATCTGATTCGATGATACACACATGGGATCAAGTGTCCTTCAGTGCTTCGGAAAGTAAGGAAGAGGAGGAATTACCTCATGAAATTCCTCAGGAATTGTTCCGTGATCGTGATTTGAACAGAAGGCTCGATTATGATATGCTGAGCCATGTTAATCGGAACTTTGAGAGACTTTTTGACTTGAGTGGACAAACGTTATCTTATCGGGAAGCAGAAGACATTGTTGCAAGTGCACAAAGTGAATGTGGTATTGATTTTAAGAAATATCATAGCATGTCAACAACAACACAACTAATCCTCACGTCACACAGCTGAATTTTGGAGAAGTTGCCAAGAACAGCTGTATGACAAATTCCGACAGTTTCAGCAGAGCATGAGCGGTTAACGAGGTACATATTGAACAACACCTTATGGTTAATGCTTTATCCCTAATGACTGAACGTTTAAATCTTATTCAAAGAATGTTAACAGATTTGTTCAATCGTATGATGAGAGGTAGTTCGTGATATGATATGTATTGAATTGTTGATTGTTTTTGTTTTGTGTTATTGACATCGATTCGTTATTATCATTGGTTATTTCTTACATTTATCATTGTTTGTTATTAATATGGTTGCACGGTGCACCGATACTTCAAAAGTATCATGATTCTTGGAAATTAAAAACGTCACGATTCCTAAATTTATCAGTATCGATACTTCAAAGAATGACCGCGTTCCAGATTTGTAAGAGACGTATTTCATGTTGGTGTGTGCAACGCACGCTTCCAGTGCCTCCCAGTGTCTGTGTTTTTTCTCCTCACGCACGCAGCAAAGAAGCTGCAGCTGTCATGTGACAAACACTACAGCGAGATGTCTGCATGTGCGAGCACAAGCGATACTGTGGCCGCCGGGCCACGACTGGTAGAAAAAGATCACGCAAGGAGTGAAATATGGAAGTACTTTGCCTACCTTGCTGACAGTGAGGGAAAAGCTACCGATAAGTCGAGACAAGTCACTATTTTGCACCACCGTAGTTTGACGAGGCTATCCAGAGATAGGCTAATTATGGGCATTATGCTCATGGCTAACCAATAGCCTGCCTACGGCTAATTTAACATCTCTGAAAACGCAACTTTCATAGATAACGTTAATAATTTGCAAGCTGCTAAAATAAAGCATACAAAACATCAGCTAAAATGATCTATAGGCTATATGATTATAATCAGAGCATGTGCATGTTTGTCAGTGATTTATTTATATTAGGTTATTACAGCATTTAAAGAGCACAGACCTACGCAAAGGAGGTGTATTTGTGAAACGCCTTGTAAGAAATTATGGACTCAAATATAAAGTTAACCATCAAAGAAATCAGACATTGAAGTACAGGAAACATTTGCATATATTAATCCATATATCACAGCTTAAATAACATTAGGTTAACTCAATATTTCCTATTAATTATGGAAATGTTATGGTTAAGTGAATGTTAGCAGTTATCACTCTAAACACTGTATATAGAGATGTTAAGTTAGTCACAAGTTATTGTTACTATCACACATAAACTATTTAGGTCCTCTGTTATGACAAATTTATCACCATCATATTTTAAATATTTCCATTTTCTTCCGCTACAGATGTCTGCAGCCGCGGGCTCCGAAAGAGCAACTCCTCAAACCCAGCAGCCAACCCTCCAAGCTATGTTTCAGCAGCACAACAAGTACCCCAGGGAGTCCAAGGAGGTAAAACGGCTTAACAGGGCAGTAGCAGAATTCATCTGTCTGGATCAAGTGCCAGTTTATATAGTGGAAAAAGCTGGGTTCAGAAACCTTATGCAAAATCTAGACAAAAGGTATGACGTCCCATTCAGGAATTTTTTCATGTACAATGAAATTCCCAAGATGTACAATGAAACAAGATCGATAATCAGTGCACAACTTAGGCCTACACCAAATAAATTTTTCTCCTGCACCACGGATCTCTGGACCAGCAGAACTGTGGACACTTACATGGCAGTAACAGTCCAGCTCATAACACAGTCCTGGGAGATGCAGTCCTGGTGTTTAGGGTGCTCTGCATTGTATTCTGATCACACAGCAGACACTCTAAAGGAAGCCCTGGAGGAAATTATCACAGATTCCTGGGGGCTAGATATGGCCAATGTGGCTGGAATTACAACAGATAATGTGTCAAACAACCGCAAGGCTTTCAGTGAATACACCTGGATACCCTGTTTTGGGCACAATCTGCATTTGGCAGTGAACAAAGCCATAGATATCGATCGTGTGGCAAGCTGTCTGTCCAGGCTCCGTAAGATTGTGTCAGGCTTCTCCAGATCAAACAAGATGTCTAGACTGCTCAAAGACAAACAAAAGTCTTTAAACCTGCCACAACATACATTAATCCATGATGAGCCCACCCGATGGGGTTCCACCTATGACATGGTGGAACGATTTTGTGAGCAGCAGCAAGCTGTCTCTGCTGTTCTGGCAGAGGACCGGAAGAAGTGGCACCTGATGCCCAGGGACACAGACATGACCACTTTAGAAATAGTGAGGGATGTCCTGGCTCCACTCAGTGACTTCACTGATGCCCTGAGTGGAGAGAAAGAAACCACCATATCATGAGTCCTGCTACTCATGTGGAAAATCAAAGACTGCCTAAAAGATGAGGAAGGCGACCGCCCCTTGGCCCTAGAAATGAAGAACAAAATTAGAGGAGATTTTGAGAAAAGGTATGATGATCATAACCTGCAGATGACACTAAACACCTCCACATTCCTTGATCCTAGATTTAAAGGTACTTTTGTAACTATGGATGAGGATATAAAGATGGAACTGCTCCTTAAAGCTGAGGCCGTTCAGCTTCCACCCCACAGTCCAGTGGACCCTAGAGGAGCAGGTGCTGCACCAAAGAGGAATAGGAGAGATTTTAAGTGTTTGCTCTGCACCTCAGAGAAGAAAGGGGCAGATAATTCTGAAATGAGGCAACATTCTCTCACACCTGCAACACCCACAGATAGATTAAATGGTGAGTTTATTGACTACAAACAGTTCAGAGACATCAGCCCTGCAGAGGATCCCCTGGCCTGGTGGAGTCAACATGAGGCACAACTGCCTATCCTGGCGCACTTTGCGAAGAAGTGTCTTTGCATTTCTGCTTCAAGTTGTGCATCTGAACGGGTATTCAGCACATCTGGGAATATCTGCAGTCCAAGACGTTCCAGACTGACTGAGGAACATTTAGAAACGCTAGTTTTCTTGGCCAAGAACTTGAATAAGACAAAGGAACAGAGTAAGAAATTAACATCTGCTGGCCATTCTAGGGCTAATGCTCACTAGAGGAAAAACAACAACTCAGGTTTGATAAGAGATAGTGCAGCTAAATTTGATTTTTTTTTTTTTTTTAACTGAATGCCATTGCTTTAATTTGTTTTAGAATTAAAATAAAGCTCACTGGCTGAGTTTTCTTCTCTGAAAGGAAAGGTTGCACAACTGACAGAATAAGTTACAATATCTGAGATATTGCTGCTAAATTTTATTTGCTTTTTTTTACCTTGAATGCCATTGCTTAAATAGAAGATTAAATATCAAAATATAAATAATATCAGAGTTCAGAAACATTGTTTAATATAATCGCTGTTCATATTTTTTAAGTTCAGAATCAAGATAAAGTTATTACTCTTATGTTTCTTATGATAACTGAGATAACGCTGCTAAATTTATTCTTTTTTTTTTTACCTTGAATGTCATTGCTCTAATTTATTTTTTATATTTTGATATTTCATATTTTGTTCAAATGTTTAATATATCTGCTGTTCATATGTTCATTTATTAGTGTGTTATATGATTAGAATGTTGTCCCAGTTTTAAAATAAAGCACAGCAATGATATTTGAGAGTGTATTTTCCCTTTTCAGGAAAAGTATCGAAAAGTATCGAAATCGCAATTCTTGACTTGGTATCAGTATCGAAACAATAATTTTGGTATCGTGAAAACACTAGTTATTAACAACGATTAGTTATTATCATTGGTTATTTCTTACATTTATTATTGTTTGTTATTGACATTGATTTATTCCTTGCATTATTGTATGTTATTGTCATCCATTTATCGTTGTTTATTATGATGGTATTTCTGATTCTGTTTTACTTATGGAGAAACGGTGGTTTTGAATTTATACTGTACATATCTGTTTTTGTTATATCTGGTTATGTCGCATTGTGAATGGTGTTGTTTTCAGGGGTGTACACGCTTGTCTTTAAGATTGAAAAAGTTGTATTTCTGATTTTTTAAATAAAAATAATAATAATTTAAAATGAGCAGTAAAAGATGTCACGATGATTTAAATCCTCATACTTCAGAAGATGATCAGAGATCATTAAGACCCAGACATGATTTTCAAAACAATAGCAAACAGTTACGTGAAATGATTAATAATCAATTACAGATGTTACAGCCTGATTCGCTTAACATGCTGGATAGATTACACAAGCTTATAGATGAACAACACAAATGGTTGGGTGCAGCTATAAACAGTGATGAACAGGTCAGTGCAGGGCCATCTAATAATGAACCCTCAGGTTATGATCCCTCAGCTTCAGATATGATTCTCAGCCAGAAATGTATAGCTAGACTAGTGAGAGAAGGTGGGAGTGTGGATGATTTTACAATTGTCCCAAGACCCAGATTTAATGGTTTAGAAATTCACAGAACTTAACATTTTCGTGAAATAGCCATAGATGATTATGCCGCCTATAATATATTTTTGCAGGATATTTTGAATGAGATTGTAGTGTTTTCCAGATTGATGGCGGGTAAAGATGGATTTCTGAACATATCTCTGCAAGGTGCAAGTCTCCCCACAGATATTAATGCTGTTCTAACACCTGATAATAATCCATGATGTTAATGTATTTGTTGATCAAATCGAGCGGGCAGTTCAAAGCAATACGGATGTGGGTTTTGATACTGCTTTAGAGTTATGTGTGTCTGTAGCGCGAAACAAACAAGGTGATGTATGTAGGAAGTTAGCCGACCTAGCTCATAATCAGGTCTTACAGAAAAATAGAATGCATTTGTTCAGCCCCCAAAATTTTGTAGACAATATGTGTTTTAGCATATGCATAGCTCACTTTTTAAATCCTCAATGTCCTGACGGTGATTTGGTGAGAATAGCCAGAAATATACATACATCATGCAATGCAATTTTATCTTGTGGATCGTAACCCAGATCTGTTTCTAAATTTGAAGCCCTTCTAGACCTGAAAATAGTCATCTTTCACAGAGCATGCTCAGGTAAATTGGATGTGTATAAAAATATAGATGAGGTACATCACAAGACATTGCATTTATATCTGCATGAAGATCATTACTACTTGATAAAAAATCTGAAAGGTTACGGGTATGTTTGTGAGTACTGCTATCACAGGTTTAATGATCGTAGTGTACATTATTGCAAATTTACATGTAACTTGTGCACTGACGCCCGGTGCTACACACATCCTAAGAAACCTTTACAATGTGCCGATTGTTTGAGATATTGTAGATATGACTTCTGTTATGAAATGCATAAACAAACACAAAGTGAAGGATTGAGATCTCAGTGTGATCTCGTAAAATACTGCGACAAATGTTACAGACAGTACAGAGCAAAATGGTCTGGTGATAATTATCACACAAATGTGCACCATTGAGATGTGTGCATTGCGGTGAAGTACTGATGGATGAAGGTCAACACAGTTGCTATATTCAACCTGTCAAACCGGTTGAACATAGCCAAGACTATATTTATTTTGACATGAAACAATGTGTGAAAATGGCTGTCACACAGCAAATTATATTTGTGCAGTCACGCAGGCTGGGGAGGAATTTACAGCAGAAGGTGTTGACTGTTTGGATCGAATGGTCAAACATTTCAGACGACCAAAATTTGACAGTTTTACATTTATCGCACACAATTCTGCGGGTTTCAATTCTTTTATATCGCTCGAGTATTTCACTAGTCAGGGACTAGCGCCAAAAATTATACTCCAAGGTTGTAGACTTGTTTATATGTACGACCGAGTCTTTAAACAGAGATACATCGACAGTTATAGCTTCTTGCCGATGAAATTGTCAAAAATGACGTCTGCTTTAAACTTACACACCAGCGAAAAAGGATTCTTTCCCCATCATTTTAATCGTTTGCAGAATGCAAATTATGTGGGTTTGTATCCGTCTAAAGAACATTATGGATATCAGACGATGTCTGACACTGAACGTGTGAAATTTGATTTGTGGTATGAGAGCGTAACAGGGCAGGTGTTTGACTTCAAAAAGCAACTAGGTATGTACTGCAAGAACGATGTTGTTTTGTTGCGAGAGGCTTGCATGAAATACAGAAAAGAGTTTATAGAGTGTACAAACGTAGACCCTTTTGGATGTATAACATTAGCCGGGTGTGCTATGAAAGTGTTCAAAACACTTTTTTCTAACCAAAGACACAATAGCCCTTACACACAAAAATGCTTACATCAATCAGTACAAATCTTACTCAAACCCTTACATCCAATGGTTGGAATACATTAAAGCAAGCAAAAATGTTTATGTTCTTCATGCATTAAATCATGGCGAATCCAAATTTGGACCGTATCATGTGGACGGTTATTATGAATTTGATAACAGCGATAGAATAGCTTTGGAATTTTTAGGGTATTTCTGGCACAGACATTGTTGTCGTTTTAATCCTAACAAACTGAATCCGGTATCAAAAATACCATTTGGCGTACTCAGAAGACAATCTGACAATAAGATGAATGTTTTGCGTAATACCTACAATCTCAAAGTGCATGAGATTTGGGAATGTCAGTGGGAGGCAGCTAAACAAAACGATCCTGATGTCATTGCTTTTATGAGTAATTATAACACGCCAGTGTCAGGAATGGATGACAGGAAGCAAAATGCAAGTAACAATTTATTGACAGAAATAATATGTAAGGCTTCAGCTGATGGCGGGTGGTGCAGGGACCGCGATGGACAGCACAGGAAGGGTGAGATGGTAAGTAGAGTGCGCTGGTGAAAGATGATGAAAGATCCAGATGATGATGTAATCCACAGCGACACATGGAACCGAAACAAACCCACGAGACTGAAACACTGAACAGGAGGGAGACAGACATGCAGCACGGAGGACCTCAAACAACGATCTGACAAACAAGAGACGAAAGACCAGGCATTAAGTAGGCACTGATGATCAGCGGTAACACCCACATCAAACAATCAGCATAACAACATCAACATGAGACGAGCAGGAAACAATGCATTCATGAACTGTGACAGCCAGCAAGGCTTAACCCCAGGGAATCGCTTTATGGTGGGAGAACGAATGCCCTCAAATTGTACCACAAGACCGGCGAGGGTGAACACGTGTCATATCTGGAATTCACATCTCTCTATCCCTACGTTCAGTCGCGTAAAACTTACCATATCGGTCATCCCAAAATAATTTTATAAAATTTGATTCGGTTGAATCGTATTTCGGACTTATTAAATGCAGCGTACTCCCCCCACATAAACTACTCCACCCGGTTCTACCTTTCAAATCTCCACAGGGTAAATTATTGTTTGCGCTGTGTTGCACCTGTGCTGAGAAGCAATATCAGGATCAGTGTCAGCACGCTGGTGAAGAAAGAGTCAGTTCAGGAATTTGGACGTCTGTTAAACTCTTCAGAGCTATTGATAAAGGTTATTCGATAGTCAGAATTGAGGAAGTCTTGCATTTTCCACAGACATCAGACACTTTATTCAGCGGATATGTTAAGACGTTTCTCAGATTCAAACAGGAGGCTTCAGGTTTTCCATCGCACGTAGTGACAGACGCTGACAAGCAGTCTTACGTCGAAGGATATTTTGAGAAGGAGGGAGTTCAGCTTAACATTGACAAAATCGCACTCAATCCTGCATCAGATTTGGGCTTAGGTGCAATCTACCTACAGTGGAGCTTTAAACAGATCCTGATTTCGGCCGCCACATCTTCGGAAACGGCCACATCATTAAACACTTCTCATTCATGTCAGACACCGTAGCATTAGTGCAGTGGTGTTACACGGACGAAAACCCTACCCGGGAAGTTTATTCTGTTTATTGCCACATTTACCACTGCTTACAGTCGTTTGGAATTATACAATCTTATGGATCAATTAGGACCCCGTGTTATTTACGTAGATACAGACAGTGTTATCTTCATATCAAAAGATGAAGATTGGTCTCCTAAAACAGGTGCATACCTTGGTGAGCTGATGGACGAACTTGATGCAGCAGATTATTTTATGGCTTTTGCCTCGACCAGACCAAAATCTTACAGCTTTAAAACTACAGAAAATAAAGTCACTCTTAAAGCTAAAGGTGTCACGTTTCATTCTACTAATGCGAAAGTTGTCACCCTAGAAAGCATGATATGTCTGATACATGGTCATGTAGCATCACATGACACTAGCCACCTGCTCACTCGCACAGAGACCATTGTGCGGAATAAAAAGAAGTTCACACTGCATAATAGGTCAGTTTTGAAAAGATTCAAAGTGGCATATTACAAGCATGTGCTACTACCTGACTACACCACACTTCCTTATGGCTACTTATGATATTTCTAGATCACAAAATGTGTATGTTGAAGAAGATTTTGACTTCCGTTTTCAATTCCCATTCTCAGCCATGATCTCTGGTCCATCTGGAAGCGGGAAAACTGTCTTTGTGAAAAATTGAAAATTTGAAAAATTGAAAAGTTGATCAATGTAAAAATTGATAATATTGTATTTTTATACAGTTGTTGGCAACCTTTGTATGATATGAACTGTTGTCATTGTATGATATCAAATTTATTGAAGGTATTCCAGACTCTTTAACGGATGAAACTTTATTGCCTCCTAATGTCAATTCTATCTATATCTGTAATGATTTGATGGAACAGGCGTATTCAAATGATGAACTGTCATGAGCTTTCACAAAATATGTTCATAAATCATTTTCCATCATATTGATAACTCAGAATCAGTTTTTACATGGTAAAACCAGCAGGACTATCACACTCAATATGCACTACCTTGTTTTGTACTAGAGTCCAAGAGACTCGATGCAAATAATGATTTTAGGGCTTCAGATTTACCCTGGAAATACAAAATTCTTTATGGAAAGTTATAAGGATGTGACCAATCAACCTTTTGGCTTCCTTTTGATTGATTTTAAAGCTAAAACACCTGAGCGTTTTCACCTCAGATCAGGGTTGTTTTCAGACCATCCACCGTGTACGTGCAGAAAAGACCATGGTAAAAACTTTTGCTGAAAATGAGTGATAGGCTCTGTAAAAACCTACCTCTTTTAAAACTGTTTTGTAAGGCTTCACCAAAGCAATGACGTGTTATTTTACAGTCAGCGTCAGATCAGTTGATTCTATCCCTGTGTGAGATAGCTCTTAATCTACTCCACGGTAACATACATCTAAACACCTACCAGTTCTGGAAGTTAAAAAAGAAAAAAAGAGGAGATCAAATACACGGCGAGTAAAAAGATTAACATCAAAAGAAAAAAGCGGATGATTAATCAACGAGGTGGTTTTCTTGTACCTCTGTTAACTGTGGCAATACCATTTATCAGTAGTTTAATAACCTCTAGACAACATTAGGAATGGAATATGCTGAAAAGCTTTACTTAATTCCTCAGAATCAGATTAATAAATTAAGAACAGGTGGTGTTCGTGAGACAATTCAGCAAACTGGAGAACGGTTTAGATACAGCTATAAGAAACATATTGCAGAGGACTGATTTAGATTCACACGGGAAGGCTAAACTTTATTCCAACGTCTTGCAGAGGTTTTTAACTATAGTAAAACAAGGAGATTTGGAGAGTAGTACTTTAACTCTTACACTACCGAAACCGGACACCATTCATACCCATGCACCTGCTAATGCACCTGCCAGCGTGCCTAACCCGTCACCTGATGATGGCGAAGATCAAATTGTCAACGAAATCTTAAACAATGTGCCACAAAGGAGTTTAAAAAACATCAAACTAATTTTGAATAAAATGTCTAATGCTAAGCAAGTGTCTTCATGGACAGATTCTGGCAAGTTTGTTATTTAAAGGGAGTGTAATCACCGGATCACACATGTTGGATTTGGTTAAAAGTATAACCGCCTCACACGATCCACAGACAACATGGTTGGAGTGAATTTCTGGATGCTTTTGCCTCTTTAAATATACCATTTTCCACTATCACCAACCCATAGGTTAAATGCACGGTTGAGACCCTTAAAAGGAAATCACCTACCCCGTTGAAAAAACGGGGATGTAAAAAGCATGTGTCAAAGACTACGATACAACCTAGTACCACTGTTGGACAGATGTTTAATTCACTGTCTCTTGATACTAGTGCCTGGTTATCTTTTTAAAGTTGTTTGTAAATATGTTTGAAATATTTGTGTTATGTTACGTGTTAAGCTCTTGACGTTAATAAAAAGATGGAAAAAAGATGACTGGCTGTACACTGTCTTTATTTATACAGTACATCCATATTATTTATACATTCATGATTACATAGCCTTTTATTTATTAAACATGAAATAATAGGACCGTTCTAGGTGTACTACAGACACGTTTTACAATTTTGTACAGACTGAATACAATTAAACATATCGCTGAGAGAAGGTTTCAGTCTCTTTACAAATCGAGCAATCATGTTATCATTTTTAATCAGGTCGTCATGATACAGTTTAACAACATTTTCATTATCATAACCCTTTGACATGTGATACAGAAAAACTGACAATGTTGTCCGCAGGTATCTGATGTGGTCTTGAACCTGTTTGTTAGAGTATTGCACACAGATAAAATTGTTTTTTAAAAAGTCTTGCACGGTCTTTGGAAAACGGGGGTCTTTTGGAGATCCACCAAAGGTATCAAAAAAGCAGCTCACACCATCCTTGTTTATGTAGATAGTGACCCAGGGTTGCCCCGGATTTGTGGAGGGGTCTGTATTAAAAATAAGCATAGACGGAGAGTTCTTTATTGGCACTTTGGGGAAATAATTGCACGGAAGCACTCCTAAAAAAACGTGTTGCGCAGCGCAATTTTATCCATAACAGCTGTTAGTTGAACCGTATTCATTTCAACCCGTCTCAGTAATAATTCACTTGCACCTGTCTTCGATTGGATATCTCAACAATTGAATCAAAAATCGCATATACGATAATGGTTATGGATTGTCTGAATCGGGCTTCTAGTCTAATATTCCCCGATCTAATTAGTGAAACATGATTCAAACAATCTTCATCAGGGGCTAAATTAAAGGCATAGAGCATGTATCCATTTTGAAAGTCGATCTATTGCCAGAGGCTGATTTTTAAGATGTCTCCCAGTAGATAACACAAGTTGATAAAAGTCCCTACCGGCAGATCCGCTGTCATATTCCGGCTGAAAAGGTTTGGACGGAATTTGGATACCATCTCGCAGAGGTGGGGACTCAAGTCAGATGACTTGACTCGAGTTAGACTTAAGTTGCAAATTTTATGACTTGATACTTGCTTGACAAATATTCATAAAAGACTTGACTTTGACTTGGTATTCATGACTTGTGACTTGACTCGGACTTGAGTTAATTGACTTGAAATAACTTCAAGTCATTTAATGTATTTATTGTCTTATCGTCTTTTGTTCAATAAATATCTGTTTGTTTTTGAAAGCACTGCAACGTAACCAAGTGATGCGGCAGGCAAGCAGAGTGTGCGCAGTGTTGCCAACTTTTGATTTTGTCAATAGATTTAGCGACTTTTTTTTTTAAATGCTCCTAGAGTCAAATCTAGCGACTTCTTGGACAAACCTTATTTAGTTTCTGAGATTCGCCGGTACTGCCACATGAGTGCGAGGTCTCTCTTTCCCAGCGCGCGCACACCTCTCTGCGTCTGATCTGTTTAGCGAGCGGCTGAGAGGAGCAGCGCTTTAGGTTAAACAAGATATTCTGTCACTTCTAACTCTATTTTACATGCAAATATAACCGAAATCACAGCACGGTAATTGTCTTTATCTTATTTGTATTTTATTTCATTAGACGACGTCATGATTATGAATCGGGATCTAACGGAGAGCTGGTAGTCTTAATGGGCCACTTTCAGTCACTATTTCATATTCATCCCATTGTCTTACAACAGAAACAAAAAAATATACCAGTGAAAACATTTTTATTGAGAATTTGGCTGCATTACAATACAGTTTGTGAGCAGTTGCAAGTGGAATGCATTGTAAATGGTTATTCACTGTTTATAAGTAATTGTCAGCTTTTTTAGCAGTAGCATGTGTACAGTACATTGTCTAATAATTGGTATTCAGTGTTACTCTTTGAGTGAAAAGCCTATGGATAATTTATGGAGATGCTTAAAAGAAAAAAAAATCATACCGTTGCGAACCCAACCATGCATACACACACACACACACACACACACACACACACACACACACACAAATCTTGCAAGCACAACCATGTACACACACATTTACTCACAAATATTAATAAATCACACGCACTCAAATCACCTCTCTCTCTCTCCCTCACACACACACTCACACAGATTAATAATGTACATTATACACAGGTGCAATGTTTGTGTGATTCAATTATTCATATTTTTTCGTGTTGTTGTTATTCTTTTGTTAAAAAGGAAGGATTTAACTTAAAGGGATACTTCCCCCCAAAATGAAAATTGTCATTAATCTCTTACCCACATGTCGTTCTAAACCCGTAAAAGCTTTATTAGTCTTCAGAACACAATTTAAGATATTTTGGATGAAAACAGGGAGGTTTGAGACTGTCCCATAGACTGTCAAATAAATAACAGTGTCAAGGTCCAGAAAAGTATGAAAGACATCGTCAGAATAGTCCATCTGCCATCAGTGATTCAATCGTAACGTTATGAAGATGGACTATTCTGACGATGTATTTTCATACTTTCCTGGACCTTGAATGAATGAATGACTGAATGAATGATGCATATATAGCTTATAAATGATTTATATAGCGCTTTATTGTGTATTGTTGTACAACCAAAGCGCTTTACATCATGTGGGGGATCTCTTCTCAACCACCACCAGTGTGTGGGATCCACTTGGATGATGCGATGGCAGTCACAGGACAATGGCGCCAGTGCGCTCACCACACACCAGCTACAGGTGGAGAGGAGAGAGAGTCATAGAGCCAGTCAAGTGGATGGGGATTATTAGGAGGCCATGATTGACAAAGACCTGGGGGGCAATTCACAAGCCTCAAAATGGGACAGTCACAAGCCTCTCGGTTTTCATTCAAGATATATTAAATTGTGTTCCTAAGACAAACAAAGCTTTTACGGGTTTAGAACGACATGGGGGTAAGTGATTAATGACGCAATTTTCATTTTGGAGTGGAGTATCCCTTTAATGATGTGTTCATGTCCCATAAAGGTGATGGCTGTTTGAAAAATGCCATTTGGTGGCATAGAAACGATTTTACGTGAATTGTTTAATACTTTTTCATGGTTTTCTTCAATAGCTCATAGCTGTCACCTTCTTCTCTCGTGGTCGGATCAGGCCGCGACCCACCTGATACCCCAAGTATTTGGCTTCGGCGAGGGCCAGATGACACTTCCGGGGGTTGGCGGTCAAGCCAGCCCGGCGCAGCTCCATGAGCACCCTCCGCAGCCGCTCCAGATGGTCCTGCCAGGTCTCCGAGTGGATCACGACGTCATCGAGGTAGGCCGCCGCATAGTCCTGGTGCGGTCGGAGGAGGACGTCCATGAGCCGCTGGAAGGTGGCTGGGGCCCCGTGTAGGCCAAAGGGAAGGACCCGGTATTGCCAGTGGCCGCTTGGGGTGGAGAAGGTCATCTTGGGTTTTGCCTGCTCCGTTAGGGGGACCTGCCAGTAGCCCTTGGTGAGATCGAGTGTGGATATGAACCGGGCCCTTCCCAACCGGTCCAGCAGCTCGTCTACGCGGGGCATTGGGTAACCGTCAAACTCGGAGACCTCGTTCAGGCGGCAGAAGTCATTACAAAAGCGGAGGGTGCCGTCGGGCTTCGGGACCATGACGATGGGGCTGGACCACGGGCTGCGCGATGGTTCTATTACCCCTAACCTCAACATCTCCTGTACCACCTCCTCGATGGCGTGTCGCCGAGCCTCCGGGACACGGTAGGGCTGCTGCCGGACGATGGTCCCTGGTGGTGTGCGGATGTCATGCTCCAGTACGTGGGTCCGCCCTGGTTGGGGGGAGAACACACATCCGGAAACTGACTGACCAGGTGCTGCAGCTCCGACTTCTGGGCGGCGGACAGTTGGGGATCCATATCCACAACCACGGGAGTGGAGCTGGTGTAGGCAGAGAGCTGGGGCCCGGTCCCGACCCAGCGCTTCAGCAGATTTATGTGGTAGAGCTGATCCTCCCTTCTTCTACCGGGCTGCCGCACGCGGTACGTAACTGGTCCAACCTTTTCCGTGACTGTATATGGGCCTTGCCAGGTAGCCAGGAACTTGCAGGCAGCCGTGGGCACCAGGACCAGGACATGGTCTCCTCGCTGGAACTCCGGTGGTTGGGCCGCCCGGTTGTACTGTCGTTGCTGCGCTTGTTGTGCCTTCACTAGGTGTTCCCAGACAATGGGCATCACTCTCTTGATCCGTTCCCTCATCTCATGCACATGCTCGATGGTGGTTCGGTGTACTGCCGGCTGTTGTTCCCAGGCCTCTCGGGCCACGTCAAGCGATCCGCGGGGCTGTCGGCCAAAGAGCAGCTCGAAGGGGGTGAAGCCAGTGGAGGCTTGAGGAATCTCCCGGATGCCGAAGAGCACGTAAGGAAGCATTTGGTCCCAGTCCCGTTTATCCTCGGCTGCCACCCGGCGCAGCATCTGCTTCAGGGTTTGGTTGAAGCGCTCGACGAGCCCGTCGGTCTGGGGGTGGTACACCGTGGTGCTGAGCTGTTGTACCTTCAGTAACTTGCATACCTCTGCCATCATCCGGGACATGAAGGGGGTCAGTCAGTGTCTGGTCAGTCAGTATCTGCGACGGGATGCCAACCCGGCTGAAGAGGAGGAAGAGCTCCTGGGCGATGGCTTTGGTGGTTGCCTTCCGAAGGGGGATAGCCTCAGGGTACCGGGTGGCATAGTCCACGATGACCAGGATGTGTTCGTGCCCCCGGGCGGACTTTGGCAGCGGCCCCACCAGATCCATCCCAATCCACTCGAAGGGCACCTCTATGATGGGCAGCGGTATCAGCAGGCTGGGGGGAGGGGTCGAGGCGACGTCCGCTGGCAGGTTGGACAGGCCTGGCAAAACCGGCGGACGTCAGCCTCGAGGCCCGGCCAGTGGAAACGATCACGGAGGCGCTGTATCGTGTTTTGGGCTCCTAGGTGGCCTGCCATCGGATGGGCATGGGCGATGGGGTGCCGGCTGAAGTTCCTTCCCCTCGGCAACCCTCACCTCATCTCCTTTCGTAGGTCCTCGTAGGAGGTGCTTAGCTCTGGGGGAAGCGCAAAGTAGGCACGCTGAGCCTCTCCCTTGAGCAAGGGTGCAATGTTGCGTGCCCAATCTTCTTTGGGCCACGCTTCCCTCACAGCTACGGTCTCGAACATCTGGAGGTACATCGTTACATCGTCATGGCCAGTCATCCTGGGCAGCAGCTGGGTTGCTTGGACACGGGGGTCAGGTAGCGGAGTTCGCGGGGCCTTTGGCTAGGCGCAGCGCGGCCAACTCTTGCTTGGTTTCCCCCTGCCGAGAGGCCATGTGCTCCATAATCTGTTGCTGGCGGATGCTCACCTCGGTGAGATGATTTAGCAGCTCTTCCATCGTTGGGGGAGGAGCGCCACCTGGGGAACAAGAGAAGACGTGTGAGGCAAAGACCGTGAGGGGAAAAAAATCAAAACAAAGAAATCCAAACCAGTCCACTCGTAGCCGCGGTGAGGGGTGGGGTCGTCGGTGTCCACTTCAGTGGTTATGCCCGCATTCTCCACCAGTGTGGCGGGGTGAAGTAGGACACGACACGAGGATGAGGGTAAGTTCCCCGAAGGGTGGATTTTATTAACTGAAAAGGCAGTGCGGTGAGGTGGTTTGGGTGTTCGGTGCTCGGCGTCTTGTCTAGGAAGTGCTTCTAGTGCAGTGTGGGTCTGTGCTCTCCCATGGCGTTGGGGCTGGCGGTCACACGCTGCTTTCTAGGGGCAGAGGAAAAGACAATGTTAGCCGGCTCTCGTGAAGACATTTCTCACCTCTGTGCCCGCTTGCGGGGTTTAAATAAGCAGCGGCTGATGGCACGCAGGTGTGGCCGCTCAGCCCGTGATGAGTAGGCGCAGGTGTGCCTGCGCTGTTGCCAGGGCGATGCTGATGAGTGCTCGGGACACGCGTCACTATATATATATATATATATATATATATATATATATGTATATATATAAAAAAGTAAACAATAATATATGAATTTGTTACAGACAATGTTTACAAAGTCTTTTTCTCTAAGGTCTACATTCCAGTTTACATGATATTTATGTATGGCTCCCACAGCTGATCAAAGTCTTTCCTCATGCATTTAGCAATATATGTTAGCCTTTCCAGTCCAATACAGTTTGATATCTCCTTTATCCCATTTTCATGAACGGAGCATCCATACTCTTCCAGCATAATGCAATAGCTCTTCTGGCTTGAAGCAGACCAAAGTCTATAAGTTTAATCTGTCTTGACGTTTGTATGATGTCCATTGGATATATTCCAAGAATGTAAAGTTTACATTCATAGGAATTTTAATGCTAAACATATTTGACATACATTTCAAAACCTCATTCCAGAAGTTTTGTATTTTTGGACATTCCCAGAAGCAATGATATAATGTACCTTTGTTATCCAAGCATTTAGAACACACATCTGGAATATTACAGGACATTTGATGAAGTTTGACAGGTGTTATAGGCTATGTAGTTTTAATTTTTATTTCTTTATTTTAGATTTTTATTGTATTAACAACTTAGCTGTATGTGGACACTTTTTGAGTAGAAATATACATTGCAATTTTGTTTTGTTGCAAATAAAACTCCCATAGTCCATAACAATACAGAATTTACAATTAGCTGTATGTGGACACTTTTGAACCTCTATGATAGACCAAGAAAAAGAAAGTCGTACTAATTATTAGTTGGTTAGGTTGCAGGCAGGCAAGATTTGAGTTCTTGCATAAATAGTGAGTGCCTGTAGTTTTAAGTTATTTTAATATATAAATTCAGGTAAATCATCAAACATAAGTTTGAATTGACAGTGACTTGCTTGACCCAAGCTATGACTTGACTTGAATTGCTTGACAAAAGCAGTGACTTGAATTGACTTGACTTGACTCTCACAAAAATTGACTTGGACTTGCTTGAGACTTGAAGGTTAAGACTTGAGACTTAGGCCACGTCCACACGAAGCCGGTGCATTCCCTATCCGATCATTTTTTTTCCTCGTTCTAAAAAAAATTCCATAAACACGGCTTCGTCTCAAGAAATATCTGTGTACACACGAAACCAATGAAACCGACTGAAAACGGTGTAGTATATATGCCAGACCAGTATGGGGCGCTGTAATTCTGCCACAGATATACACTATACACGGAGAAGAAGACTTTGAGCATGCACATAACCTTGCGCTCTGTATACGAACCAGGTGTAGTATGTCGAAGATGGCGAATGCAACAACTTCAAGAGCAAGAGCAAGAGCAAGAGTGGAGTCTTTCGTATGGACTGACAACGAAGTCGAACTACTACTTAGAGTCACTGTCAAGTGTTTTGTTTAACTGTGCGCTTTCCCCCACTTGAAGAAGATAGGTCTCACTATTTGAAGAATTAAACTGGATTCCACTCAATGATTAGGCCTTGTGAATTTCTTTCATCCATTTATTTATAGCATTAAGCTATGTAGGTGAAAAACCGGCTGTCACTTCAGAGTTCTTTGGTGAGTACCCGCTCCCGCACAGTGTTTGATATCAAGCTCTAATACTCATTTTTCTTTGAGTCACCACTGCTCTCTGCCGTAGCGTCAATTCCCGGTGCATACCAATAATTACAACAGTGCGCTGCTTTATACAGCCCAGGCACGCGCAACAGACTGCGCTATTCATTTCACCTGGTACTAATGAGGGAAGGCGGGGTGATGGGCGGTTTGCCGCAACACCTCCCACTCGACCTTTCATAGTCCACTTGGAAGATCGCACAGCTTAGCAACCGTGCCGTTTTATAGCCTTTACTCAACCCTCATTTGCTCTTCGATCGGAAGAAGAACAACAAGGCGTCTAACGTCTCTATGCAGCACAGTACCTTGACAGACCCTCTTCCCTTCACAGGATACAGATTCTTTGACCGTTGAATTCTGGACAGGAACAGAATAGTTTGGAGACACCCGAACATTTACATCCCTTACGATGCCCCTTGGATCAGAGTTTATACTGATGACTCTTCCGAGCTTAAACTGGCCTCTTAGCACATTTTGATCGCATAGCCACACGATGTCTCCAACGGCAACGTTCCTCTCTGCTGTATGCCACTTGTTCCTCACAAACAGGTTTGGACCAGCAAGTTGGCTCCAGGATCTCCAAAAGCAATTGACTTGGGTTTGTATCTCTCGCAGCCTTTTATAGGGGTAGTTGGCAAAGTCGAATGTCTTGTAATCCCCTGTCTGTGTGGCTCGACCAAGCAGTAGTGAATTTGGCGTGACATATTATATGCAGCCTTCCCGGCTCTGAACTCTTGCATCAATAGGACGCTACAAGATTGGCAGCTAGTTGAAGTGCTGTTAAGAACTCACTGAAAGTAAGGTCCGACCCTTTCTCAAGACTTTGGAGAGCTTTCTTCGTAACACGCACTGCAGCTTCCGCAGCTCCATTTCGGTGTGGTGAATCAGCTTTCCAGGCAAACTGTGTTCCATTTTTAACTGCATACTCCTCTAAAGTTGCTTTATTTTGACTTTCCAGAAAAGCATACAGATCCTTTAGTACAGGTTTTGCACCAATGAAATTGGTTCCTGGGTCTGACCAGACCTTTCGGGGATGACCTCTAACTGCCGTAAACCTCTGGTATGCCAATAGAAAGCTCTCTGTAGAAAGAGTATTGGCCAGCTCTACATGAATAGCTCTACTTGCCATACAGCAAAAGACAACTCCCCAAACTTTCATTGACACTCTTCTCTTGACATCATCCTTGACTTGGTAGGGTCCAAACAGATCAATGGCTATGAACTCAAATGGTGCAGCAGGTCTCGTTCTCTCTTCAGGTAGTTTACCCATAACTTGTTGACATATTCTGGCCTTTGCTTTTTTGCAGAAGATGCATCGGTCAACAACTTTTTGGGCAACTGTTCTTCCTCTCAAAACCCATGCTTTCCTTCTCATCCTCAACAAGGTGCCCGCAACTCCATCATGTGCCTCGTCATGAGCTTCACAAGCCAACAAGGTTGCAATCCAGGCATCAAAGGGCAAGAGGGGAACCGGTTTTGAGTCTTTCTGAAAGACTTGAACTCTGCCACCGCACACCAAAAGTCCAGTTGCCATGTCTCTGTAGACAACCAGTCGATCTATTGTGGTGTTTGAGAAGACAACATCTTTTTGCACTGCTAGGCAGAGGTCCCTGAATGCATCTTCTCTTTCTTTGAGAGTGATAATACCAGCTGATGATACTGCCTCCCACTTTAGTTTGTCCATTATGTTGACTTGAAGAAACTTCTTTCCAGCTCTCCAGACCAATGCCACCGTCTTGATCAGCCGTGTTAGATTGCTGAATCTCTTCACATCAATTAACTCTTGAACTACTGTTCCACCAGGTGGTCTACTCGGCTCCGTCTGGATTAAACTCTGATTTTCTTCCACCTCTTGTTTCTTCAATTGAGCCCTGGTAAGTGCGGCAACAAAAGCTTTCTTCTGGATCTTAGTGATGTTTTCTCTGGCTGCAGCAGCAACATCTTTAGCGGATTTAATTGGCCACTCATTCACTGATAAACGGAGGAACTTTGGACCTGACTGCCACTCAGAGTCTTCACCCAAATCTTTTGGGCCAGCTCCTCTCGTGATGATGTCTGCAATATTAATTTGCCATGGAACCCACCACCAATCCTGGACGTTGGTGCTGCTTTGAATCTCTCCAATTCGATTCGCGAAGAAGGTTTGGTAACCATAACTTTCACGCTGCACTGCTCCTAAGACGGTCTGACTATCAACAAGATGATACCACTTCTCAACTGGGACCCTGCAATGTCTTTGTAAGTATTTTTTTAATCGGGCAGCAAAGACAGCTCCGCACACCTCTGCTTTTACGGCATCGCCCTTATGGTCGAGAGGGGTTAGTTTGGCCTTAGATTCAACAAGCCTCACAGTTATACCTTGACTGCAGCTCCAACGCAAATACAACACTGCTCCATATGCCTGTTCACTGCCATCAGAGAAAGTGACACCAATGGGTTCAGTGGCGGTGTCTAGAGGTGTCAGGGGTCTGATGAACTTTACTTGTCCCAGCTCCACATACTCTTCCAGAAGCTTGATTGCATCCTCCCGGAGACCCTCCGACAAAGCTGCATCCCAGGTCCTTAGTGGCCGTAGATACCTTGGCCTCTTGAAAGGCTCTTCGCACCAAAATTGCACCTTTTTGTTTGGCCGGAGTCACCAAACCTAGTGGATCATACAGCCCTGAGACTTGACTCAGTAATTCTCTTCTGGTGAGTGGATTTGGCACTTGTGATCTCACCTGCCCTTTTAATAAATCTTTGCCAAGTCTCATTTTCCTTCTCTTCTTTGAGAAATTCACAGCAATCATGATGTGGAGCTTGTCGTCTTGTATAGTATATCCAAGGCCAAGGGCTTTATTGTCATCTTCTGTAAGCTGATTTGGTAAGAACATAGTCTTTGGCTCAGTATTCTTGTCTCTGGACTCTTTCCTCCCACTTTGATCGGAGTAGACCCAGGGCTTTATGTGGAATCCACCAGCTTTTAGGATCTGCTCAACATTCAATGTGATGACCTTCAGTTGATCCATGCTGTTGTGGGAAGTCAGGATGTCGTCAACATAAGCATCTTCTTGCAGCACACGTCGCTCTTCCTTAAGGTGACTGAATATGGGTAGATTTGCAGTCTATCGCATGGCCAGTTGAGCAATACAGCCTGCTGGCTTGTCTCCAATATTTACCCTTGTTATGGCATATTCTTCAATTTCATCTTCTCCAGAGTCACGCCAGAGGAATCTGTGCAGATGGACTTCTCGGTCTTCCAGCCAGACAGAGTTATACATTTTCCGTATGTCACCCAAGGCAGCAAAGACTCCAGCTCGAAACCTCAACAGGACAGCACGAATGGGGTTGAGCACATCTGGACCTTTGAGCAGTAGGTCATTCAAGCTCAAACTTCGAAACTTTTGGCTGCTGTTCCAGTCTAGCCTAACTGGAGTTTTGACAGAGTGAGGATTTGGAGCAATTAGGTGGCTGATGTTCCACACTGGCCCAGTCCAGCTTTCAATCACCTCATTTGTCAACTTTACTGCTGCTTTGCGATGGACCATGTCATGCACTTGCGCTGTATAGGCAACTTTCCATTCTGGTTCCTTTGCCAGCTGTTTTTCTGTCCTAAGGAATGTTGCTTCGACAGCCCTTCTGTTATTTGGCAGGGAAGCTGGATCCTCTGTCCATGGGTATTCAGCATGCCAGTGTGGTTCCTCACAGTGCTCATCTCCATTTACATATGTTAAGCCATTTTTCACCATTTCCACTTCTCTTTCTTCAGCAAGTGTCATTTCTTTGCCCCCTGGCTGGCAATTGCCACAGCGACAACCTCCACACTTGGGCTCACAAGCGGCTCCGATACTGTCCCACTTCCACCATTTCAGGAAATCTCGCTTGATGGCTGCTGTGCTTGATTGAGCAGCAGGATACACAGGAGACTGACGAGTAGCTGAACTTTTACTGGTGAACTCTTCGTACTTGACTGCCGCAGTCCTCATTGAACGTGCAAAATGAGTTTTTGACATATGTGCAGTTACAGCAAGCTCTTCAAAAAGGTCAGGGTGACTACCTCCAATAGTTTTCCCCAGAGGACCATCCCAGAGGACAAGATCTCCAGCTACACGAATCTTCTGGGGCACCAGCTGTCCTTCCTTGTGGCTTATAAGGAGTTGGATTTCTTGAGGTCTTACCAGTTCATGCAGTGGAATGTCAGGGAATATTCTCTGCAGCTTCTTGGCCGTCACATGCCGGTGGATCTCTGCAATACTGTCGAGCCCATAACACACTAGCTGGTGTGACTTAAGACTACCTCTGGGGGTACGAACTCTGATCTTCAGCAGGTACCGCTTGGTTTCAACTGATACCTTCATCCCACCAACTCCATGGACCACCAGAGTGACGTCTTCGCTTCGAAGATTTAATTCCTTAGCAGCTTTGTGAGTGATGTAATTTGTATCCGAGGCCAGGTCAATCAATGTTCCAACTTTTTGTCCAGCATTTGCCGTTACTTGCAATAGCATCATGATGACAGGAAATTCATGCAAACCACTTTCTGCTAGTAGCCCCTCCTCACTTGCCACAGAGTTGAAGGTCCTGGATGCTGAATTGCAGAATGCATCTCGACACTGCTGAGCCAATTCAGGTAACAGCTTGGAGAGGAACTCCTCCTGCTGAGACTCGGTGCACTTTCCGCCTCCCACCGAGCCAGACTTTGTTCTTCTCTGGGGGTTACTTTTAATTTCAGCATATGAACACAGGTAATAATGGTGCTCGGGGTTTTGTTGGTCTTTGCATTCCACATTTTTGCACAGGTAAGTGGTCTTGCAGTATGCGCCACGATCATGGATTTCCAGACACCTGTTGCATGCTCCGAGCCTCCTTACCACATCCTTTCTCTCTGAAGGTTTTAGGGTCTTAAACTTCCTGCAGAAATACAGCTTCTTCTTGTGTTTACTGTCTCCACAGACAATACAACCTACTGGGTCACTGCTCGCTTTGGTGGCTCTTGTCCTCGCATGCCTCAGGTCAGACCTGGTCTCCTTCCTACTCGGTTCATCTTCTCTTAACTGCTCCAGCTGCTCATATATTTCCTCTTGCCCTTTGAGAAATTCAAGGAGCTTGTCAAAACGAGTGTGTGCGGTGCAACAGCATTTTTTTCTCACCAGCAATATAAACCACCAGCCATTCCTTCTTTAGTGACTCCGGGAGTTTGCTTTCAATGGATTTTGTCACCAAGGGATTCTTCATGGCACCGGTGTCTCCAAGCTCACTTAGGTCATACAGGGCCTTTTCAACCGTTTGAATCAGCTCCACTATTTTTCCTGGTTGGTGACCTTTTACTGGTGGCATTGCTTGCAACTCTTCCACAATTTCGAGGGCAATAGCAGCTCTATTCCCAAAGCGATTCTCCAGGACACGGAATATCTCTTCTGCTGAACTATAAGCTTTCAGTCGAAACTCTCTTGCCACTTTATCATCAAGACTATCCAGCAGCTGAAATTTCTTCACCTCTTTTGACCCAGTTGGTTCGCCTTGCCTCTGCAGAGCTTCCCACTCCTTCCTCCAACGGTGAAAATCACGTTTGCTTCCAGCAAACATGGGAAGTGAAGTAGGTTTCAACTTGATTGCTGGCCTTGGAGAACTGTAGGCTATACCTGCTTCTCTAACAGAATCCTGCTTGAATTTTGCTTGAATAAATTCAGATTTTTTGGAAACCAGCTTGGGGAGACAAATCTCAAGCTCCCTCAGACGGCTGTTTAAGTCTTTTTGCTCAGCAGAAGGGGTCCAACGGTTCCACCGGATATGCGCTTCTCTTGCAGCTTTAACCAGTCCTCCCAGGTGGCTCAACATGAAATCATATGCTTCCAGGTTCGCACAAGGTTGAACAGAAAAGACCCGGTCACATTCCGCCTCTGCCACTTGGAAAGCCAGGGACATTTGGGGATTCCCAAAACTGGTCCAGAGAGTCTTCAGAATTAGATCTTTGCACTCCTTCAGTTTCTGATCACATTCTCTTGCAGTCTTCTCTAGGTCAGCCTTTTGTTGTGAACTTAATGCTGGCACATCCTCTGCATCCAACTCAGCCCCACCTTCCATGATGAAAGCAGCCTCCACATCCTCATTTGCCTCCATGACTTTTGTGGCTTGAAGTGAAAGGTTGTTGAGGCTTTCTCTGAGCTCTTCCTCATCCATGTCCATATGGGTTCTTAAAATGGAATTGACGAGCCGAGAGAAGAGTCTTTTTGCACTGGTTCTTTCAGCTTTAAGCTGCTCCAATTGTGGCTTGCTCTGCCATACCCTCTAGTTGGAACAGCGGAATAATGATGCACACTTTGGGATGACACCACAGCAGTTTACCTTCCTTCTTCCAGGCCTCCAGGTGAAATCCTCCAATCCTGGTCGCGGTTTTTCACTGTCAAGTGTTTTGTTTAACTGTGCGCTTTCCCCCACTTGAAGAAGATAGGTCTCACTATTTGAAGAATTAAACTGGATTCCACTCAATAATTAGGCCTTGTGAATTTCTTTCATCCATTTATTTATAGCATTAAGCTATGTAGGTGAAAAACCGGCTGTCACTTCAGAGTTCTTTGGTGAGTACCCGCTCCCGCACAGTGTTTGATATCAAGCTCTAATACTCATTTTTCTTTGAGTCACCACTGCTCTCTGCCGTAGCGTCAATTCCCGGTGCATACCAATAATTACAACAGTGCGCTGCTTTATACAGCCCAGGCACGCGCAACAGATTGCGCTATTCATTTCACCTGGTACTAATGAGAGAAGGCGGGGTGACGGGCGATTTGGACTACAAGTCCACTAAGCTCCAAGAAAATGTTGACTGGGAGTCGTGTCACTCTAAATATTGTGATATAACGGACGCGTTTCAGGCACAGTATCCGAGGGAGCTAACCGAGAAGGATTTCCCTCATGATGCTAGCATGGTCTCAAAAGCCCAAGTCACCACAAAGTTGAAAAATATACGCAGGAAATACAGGCATGCAGTTGACACAGGGCGTCGAAGTGGTCAAGGACGGGTAGTACTCATATTTTATGCGCTTTGCGAAGAGATCTGGGGTGGGTCGCCTGCAGAGCTGGGTAGTAACGGATTACATGTAATCTGGATTACATAATCAGATTCCAAATCTCAAGTACTTGTAATTAGAGTAAACTACTTTTTAAAATACTCGTAATCAGATTACAGTTACTTTTTTTATGGATTACATGATTACATATTATTTACACAATGGTAATAAGTTGTTCAAAATTTATTGATTCTCCTAAATTTCCTTTTTTAACGTTTATATTTTTTCCTAATAAACCTGCCGCTTATATACGTTCGTGATTCTTCAAGTTGGGGGAGGGGTGTCAGAATCGCGCTTAGAAGAAATCAGCAACAAGATAATGGAAAATAGCGGGTAAAGCAGCCTTTAATCACTGGATGTACAGATATGATTTAATTTTTAAAGAAAGTCACGGGAAAATGTCACTGTTCAGTGTAAGATCTGCCTACCACGGATTTATTTGCTGTCCACGGAAATCTTTGACCAAGCAAAGTTATTGCTGAGAATTTCATGTTCTTTAATACATTTTTTGTAATGTTGATTTTTCTTCATTGTTACTACCTTATTCACTTCAAGGCCCCGTCCACACGGAGACGCATTTCGCTGTATATGCATACATTTTGTATCGTATAGGTGTTACGTCCACACGGATCTGGCGTTTTGGGAGAGTGAAACCGATATTTTTTTAAACCGGGGTCCGAGAGTGGATAAATTTGAAAATGCCGCCTTTGTGTTTTCGTGTGGACAACAAATCCGTATATTTTCTGAAACGATGACGTCATCAGCCCACGTCTCGCCCCTAGTCAAACACTGCTACGTAAGAGCAACAAAAACATGAACAAACACTGAACAATTGTCTTTTTATTAATTAACATTAACACAAATTAATAAATGTATTGTTCCATGTTTGTTTGTATACCAAGCGCAAGGTTTATGGGCATAGTCCATGTCTTCTCCGTTCTTAGTGTGTCTCTGTGGCAGAATTTCAGTGCCACATGCTGGTCTGGCATGTATACTACATCGTTTTGTGTCTTTTCCTCAATTAGTACTATGCACTTAAAATGTTTTGAGATGGATAGAAATGTCACTGCTGTGTGAATTTAGTCTTTTTCAGAATTCATGTTTGCAAAGTAGCTATTGTTTGATGTTTTTCATTGATAGAGTCATATACACTTCGTGTTTTATTTATTTATTTATTTATTTATTTTTTTAATATTTGACCTAGCAGGGATATTGCTGTTAATTTAATGTTTTTCAATATTGTTTTTTTTTTATGTATTTTTTTTATAGATTTACTTAATTCTAAGTAAATATGCTTTAAAATCATAAGATGTGATTTTGTTTTATTCAGTGTTACTAGCAAACACTTACAGAAAGGTGCATTAGTGTTAGTATTTTTTAAGTATTAACTGTCCATACATTGCACTTGAAAAAGAAGCTATTAGGAAGAGCCTATTAGGCTCTTGTTGGTGAATTAAATTTTTTTTTTTTTGGAATATATATATATATATATATATATATATAGAGAGCAAAATTATGAAAAATGTTATGAAATATTATCTGTCAAAATGTGATATCAAATAGGGGTTAGCACAAATGTAATCTAAATGTAATCCAAAAGTAATCAGATTATGTTACCAAAAATGTGTAATCTAAGAGATTATATTACTGACTACAAATTTTGTTATGTAATCTGTAATCAGTAACTGATTACAATTCATAAGTAATCTACCCAGCTCTGGTCGCCTGCTACACGCTCCATCGACACCGGCATCGAGACAGGTGACCTGGAAGAGTCGTCTACATCGACATCGACAGTGGAGCTGCCTTCCGATTCTCCAAACTCCACTGAATCCCTCGACTGTCTTCCATCTGCAGTTGTAAAGCAGCACCGGGATTTGCTCCAGGTAAAATTTGCTCCAGGTTTATGATTTCAAGCTTATGAGTTGAACTTAAAGGAATAGTCCACCTCAAAGTTGAAAATTGTATCATGAATTACTCACCCTCATGTTGTTCCAAACCTGTATGAATTTCTTTCTTCTGCTGAACACAAAGAAAGTTATTTTGAAGAATATCGGTAACCAGACAGTTATGGAAGTCATTGGGTACCAACACCAACAACTGTCTGGTTACTGACATTCTTCAAAATAACTTTCTTTGTGTTCAGCAGAAGACATAAATTCATACAGGTTTGAAACAAAATGAGGGTGAGTAAATTATGACACAATTTTCCACTTTGAGGTGAACTATTCCTTTAATTTTAGTTCAGTTTAATGCATTTGTTTAAATGTAGCTAAAATCAATTGTGTGGAACCACTTACCATAACATTTAGTAAATTAAATGATTCAATTTTTTTTCAGTGTAGTTAGGATGGATGCATGTTCTTTGTGTAGGTGACCACTAAGCAAAATAATGTCCGAAAGACGTCTTTTTCATTCTGGCTCCTCAGTGGACGTCATTTCAACGTCCGATTTTTGTAACAAAGACATTGAAAAGACGTCTTTCGGACATCATTTTGCTTAGTGGGTGTGTTGGTTTAGTGCATTATTCACATAGCTTTTCTGAACTTATTTTGCGTAGTAATAATGCAAATTTTCTCTGCTATATTTAAGGCAAAGTTGAACAGCCACAGAGGAGACAGGCTGAAGAGGAAGGTTCCCACCGATCTGGCAGAGGAGGACCTTAAAATAAAGAGGAGGATGTTGGAGTTGATGGAGGACTCTTCTAGACGCAACTCCGACAACATGCTGCAGATAAATACAAACATTGCTAACATTACCAGCACCATTCAGGAGGGTTTTTCCTTTATGAGGGAATTGTTATTCCAACAGCAATTTACACCCCCCCACAGCAGCAGTGGTCAATTCCAAGGGCACCCACCATCATTCATGAACACAACACCACACCCTACTACACCAGCCTTCCTGCACACACCTCGGCCCGATGAACCAGCAAACCAACCTCGACAGTACCGCCCTGAATGTTACACACCTACACCACATGTCACCCCATATCAGCAAACATCATTTTCGTACAGACGAGCACTGCTGCAAGATGACACAGAGTGACTGCCCTGTTGCACTATATAATTCTTGATTTTATATCGTTTGCACTGCACTTCAGTTCTGTGCATGGTTGCACTTTATAAAGTTTGACCTGTTTTGTGTAAATAACACAAAACAGTTGTAGTTGACATGTTGTATATAGTTATTGTGTTTTGTGCACTGTTGCACTTTATACCTGTTCAATATTACCAGTTTTTTTTCAAATGGTTCTTTGACCTAAATATTTATTTTCCAATAAAAACAAGTTCTCTAATTGTTTCAGTCATTTATTTTCACTAGACATATTCAATAAAACACTTTCAAAATAATCATTAGTACATTTTCAAAAAGGTAAATACTTTAAAAAAAACCTGAACAAAGAAAAAAAACTTGATGGCCAGCATTTTTAAGGGTCAAGGTACTTTGTGACTACTCTCCTCACTCTCTTTCCCTCTCCTTCATTACAGTCTGTGAGGTAGTTGTTGCATTGTGTAGGAGGCTGTATGTCTTTATCACCTTGCATCGTTCCCAACACAGTGTGTTCAGCCACAGTCTCCTTACAGTTTTCACAAAAATTGTGGAGAACAAAGCAGGCGTAAATGACAAAGGGCAGGTCCTGCAAGTTGATGTTGTTACGTCCCACATAAGTCTAGGGGTAAATGTGGACGCAACAAAAGTAAAATATTTTAAAGAGCGTTAATCTGAGTCCTGCCACAGCACCACAAGCAACAAGTTGTCGAGAAAAAGATTTTATTTTACAGCTCGTGGAACAAATACAAAAGGGAAAAAACACAGGAAGCAATAGCTTCAGGAGAGGATAAGGCCAAAATAATAAACAAAAATATAATCTAACTGGAGTAGTTTACCTCTAACTAAACTAACAAAGAAAAGAAAAGAAAAGAAAATAACAGGATTGTACCCCAACTCCCTTCCTGGCCCCAAAACAGGAGAAAACAGGGTTAAACAAAAATGGCACCCACCTCCCTACAGCTTCCAAAATAGAACTACTAAGCAAAACACAAATAGGCAAACATTAAAGTAGCTGCTAAGAGGGACATTAATAATAGCAGCTGTAAACCAAGTAACAAACTAAAAAGTAAAGGAGAATATAAATCTCTTTAACTAAAACAACAAAAGTAAGGGTTGGAGAATATCACAATAAACGAAAATACTACAATACCAAAGTAGAACACTAAACAGCTCAACCACCACCAGTTGTAACTGCAGCAACAGGCTGGGCAGGACAAAGACCAACGCTCTGGAGAAAGCTCTTGGGGAACGTTTTTCTCCCAGTCTGGTAGCTGGAGCTCTGCTTTTATGCTGGCTCACTCTTAATTGGTAAGCAGTTAAAGCTGGGAGCAATCAACTACCTGCCAGGCAGATTGAGTAGGAGGAGTCAAGAAGAAACAAGGAAAGAAGAAAAAAGAAAACACATTAAAGAAAGTATAAATCAATAAAGACTTCGTCTCTGGACGTAACACCCCCACCCATAGTTACAAACTATGATTTCTCTTGGTTTTGTAAAAGAGAAAAACAAAACTTACCACACATTTTATGAGCGGTTTAGTCATCAGTATGAGCCCTTGATAAAGCATCGGCTACTACATTGTCCACTCCTTTTTTATACCTTATATCAAGAACAAACTCTCGCAGAATAAGAGACCATCTCATTAATCTCTGGTTTGAGTTTGCCATACGAGACAGGAAGACGAGAGGGTTGTGGTCAGTGTATACAATGATAGGGCCCATACTACCATTACATAAGTAGACCTCAAAATGTTGCAGTGCCAACAACAAGGCGAGAGCTTCCTTTTCGATTGTACTGTAGTTTCTTTGACACCTGGTGAATTTCTTCGAAAAGTAGCATACTGGGTGTTCAATTCCCGCCTTGTCTTCTTGCAGCAACACTGCCCTGGCGCCAACCCCGCTAGCATCCACCTGTAGCTTAAAAGGCAAAGCAAAATTCGGAGCAGACAACACAGGAGCATGGGATAACAGATCTTTAGCAGCATCAAATGCAGATTCACACTCAGCATTCCACACAAACTTCTGTTCTGCTTTAAGGAGATCAGTTAGGGGTGTGACAACAGTAGCAAAGTTCTTACAAAAGCCACGGTAGTACCCTGTCATCCCCAGAAAACGGCGTAACTCCCGCTTGTTACTTGGCCGTGGGAAATCCATAATAGCATCTATCTTAGCTTGCACAGGCCTCACGTGGCCCTGGCCAACTAATTTGCAGAGGTAGGTCACTCTTGCCTTAGCAAATTCACACTTATCTAAGTTTAAGGTAAGATGGGCTTCCAGCAATCGTTTAAACACCAACTCAAGAGTTTGTACATGTTCTTCCCACGTTGCAGAGTAGATAACTATGTCGTCTAAATACACTTCACAGTTAGGCACACCTGACAGTACCTTCAGCATCAACCGCTGGAATGTTACTGGTGCATTTCGCATGCTAAAAGCCATAGATGTGTGCTGTAAGAAACAATCGGGGGTCACAAACGCTGAGATTTCTGAGGCACGGGGTGTCAAAGGAACTTGCCAGTATCCTTTTAATAAATCTAGCTTTTTGTAACAAAGCTAGCTGATCCGACTCGGTCAACATAGTCCTTAATTCTAGGAAGAGGAAAGGAATCAGGCTTAGTTACAGACGATCCTTTGGGTACAAGCAAGCATGGTGAACTCCACGGACTTTGACTTGGCACTGCATAGCCGTGAGTCAACAAATATTCTACCTCAGTTTTCATAACCTGACGCTTATTGGGATTTCCACGGTACGGATGCTGTTTAATAGGCCTGCATTCACCAACATCAATATCATGAGTGACCTCAGTAGTTTGTGATGGTACATCATTAAACAGCATATGATACTTTTCAATTAGCTGGACCACACGATCACACTGGGCTGCAGGCAGATACGATAGATGTGACTGCAAGTTAGACAAGATGGCAGAGTTAGACAGTGTACCACATGAAGCAATGCCATCTTTACTCCAAAGACCATCTAAATCAGGAGAGTACACAGGAGACAAGTTAACAGCAGTGTTAGCAACAACAGGGAGAGGGTCAACAGGATCATGCTGAGACTTAACACCATGGGCCTGTTGCACAAAAGTAGAATTAAGACATCCGGGATAAATGACTCAGCTGAGCTCAATAAAGCCAAAACATGTGCGTCCAGGCTTAATTGGTTGCACAAAGACCAAGCCAGGATGAGCAGACACGGATTCATTAAGCCAGGTGAAAGCAATCCTGGATAGGTGCGCGCTCACGGCTCACTCAAATAGACCCCGCCACAGATCACAGATTAACTGATTTACCATGGCAACTAGAGCCGCGTACTTTTCCCCGTCGGAAGCACAAATCCTCATGGAGGCATACGAGGAGGTAAAAAAGATATAATTAAGAAGAAAGGCAACACCGCCACAGTGATAAAGCAAAGAGAAAAAGCGTGGCAAAGTATTGCAGACCGCCTGAATGCGTAAGTAGTGCACAATTACACACTCACCGCTCCGCTGAAACATCACAATTACAAATCAAATATTTAATTCACATCTCCAAAAACGCAGTTGTACTGTAATTATGAAACGGTTAAATTTTTTATTGAAATGCACTGCATATATGAGTGAAATTGTGTAACGTAACTCCATCACACTGTATAAAGCTATGATATATTATTATTATTAAAGCCTTACATTATTATTTTACGTTACTACGCTCAGTACGGTTTAATCTTAGCCGTTGTACTCTGCTTATTATGTTGTCCACCGGTTTTTTTTGTGTTTCCCCTGCTTTTATTAATGTAAAGCAGCTTTGACAGAATGAAACAATTGTGAAAAGTGCTATATAAATAAAATTTTCTTGAATACATAGATGAGCTATAATAATAATCACTTTAATTTATATAGCGCCTTTCAAAGGACCCAAGGTCGGTTGCTCACTGCACTGCAAAAATGTCTTTCTTACTTAGTATTTTTGTCTTGTTTTCAGTCAAAAAAAAATATCAAAAATAAAAAACTTAAATATTTTCTAGAGCAAAATAACCTAGGAAAATAAGCAAAAAAACTCTGCCAGTGAAACAAGAGAACTTTTCTAAAAGTAAGTGTTTATGGAAAAAGTAAACTTATTTCAAGAGAATTTTTCTTATTATATTGACAGATATTTAAATTTTTTGCTTGTTTTAAGCACACATTTACTTGAAGTTTATATTTTTGGTCTAAACCTATACTTATTTTGCTAGGTCATTTAGAAAATCAAGAAAATACATCTTTAGTGTTTTTTTTTTTAATATATTTTTACTGAAAACAATACAAAAATACCAAGTCATTTTTGTCAGTGTGACTCCATTAAATGTTCTTGTGATAAAGAATGTGTGTGTGTGTGTGTGCATGTGATGTAGATTAAACACGAACGGGCCAAAACGGACATGGCAGCAGGTCAAAATCAAATACAAGAACATTCTGCAGAATGGTATGGTCCCTGACTAATATTTAACAAAGCACAAGCATATATTGTACCCAGAAGGTGCCTGCTCACACATTGTCTGTACTGTTTTAGCAGTGAAAAAGAATACCCACAGACAAAGGCACGGGTGGTGGGTCACCAAAGGCTGACCTTACCCCAGCAGAGGACATGGCCTTGGAGCTAAATAAAGGCAGGCCCGTCTTAGAGGGGATCCCTGGGGGGAAAGAGACGAGCATAGGTTCCTCCCTAGATGCCACCCGCTTCATTCAAGGTATGTCCTTCCATCTCTACATGGAATACAACCACATTCATATTGAATCAATTTGGACTGTCTGACTTTGGTTTACCTATTGCCTTGCAGTGTCTGGCAGCACTGTGTTCCTGTTAGAGCCACCAGCACAAGCACCAGACGATGCTGATCCAGTGAGTACTCCATCAAAGGCATACTGTAGGCCTGGCATGTCTTGTCTACTAGCTTCAATATGAATCCGATTAAATGTGATAGGGTGAAAGCCCCAGTGCAGCAGCAACAGCACATGATGGAGACGATGATGAGGAGGAGACCATCTCTGTGGATTCCAGAAGGCATGAGGTATCATGTTAAGACTGTGAAAGTACTATTTACTCTACAATGGTGAGGAGTCCTCATCAAAATCAAAAAATCTAATTTCTTTTACAGGACCCAGATGCTATACAGTGGGGAAAACCAGTCTGGCAACATAGTGCGTATTAATAAAAGGACACCACATCCTGCCAAATTCCAGCTGCGCTAATTGTATTGTGTTCACAGAGCTCACAAGCTATCAGAAAGTTGTATGGCAACCACCTCCGGCGCCAAATAGAACTGGCAGACATAGACATTCAGTACAAGAAGAAAAAGATAGAAAATCTTGCACTGGAGTCCGAAATAAAAAAGAGGACAATTAGGAAACTGGACCTTGAAATAAAAAAACTTGAGAGGGAGGTGAGATATGCCTTCAATGTACACTGTATGCTAACTGTAACACAAATGTATTAATCATTATTTTTTCTTTCCTCCCCCAGCTCCAAGAAGATGACACAGCTCAAAATAAAAATTAGGTATATTCTCGTAAAGTCAAGTGAGCCATGACATATGAGCTCTTATTGTGAGCACACAGGACGGTGGCATCTTTCTAAGGTATTTGTTATTTTCACAGCAATCAGTACAACCAAGTCATCGTTATAAGGCACCGGCCTCTTTTGCCCACCCACCCAGCACCAGGTGTGGCCACTAGCCTATATGAAGGCCCAAAATTGTGTGTTCCTTTCTGCTCTGACAATGGCATGCCCATTCTTGCGAGATGTGGTGGATGAAGAAGCACTTTTGCTGAGGATAGCCTTCAGGCGAGAAAGGGTCTTCAGGGACCGGTTGGACCCACTGGCCTTCCCTGATGACCATCTATATGAAAGATACAGGTTTTCTGCAGATGGCATCAGGTATCTATCCAGACTACTGGGTCCCAGGATTAAGCACCGCACTGCACGGAGCCATGCACTGAGTGTGGAGCAAATGGTTTGTGTGGCCTTGCGCTTTTTTGCTAGTGGAGCATTCCTGTACTCAGTGGGGGATGCAGAACAGCTGAACAAGGCCACAATTTGCCGCACAATAAGGAGTGTGTGTCTGGCTATCAAAGCATTAGCAGATGTCTTCATCTCCTTCCCTGGCCACAGAAGACTCTGTGACATGAAAGAGGAGTTCTATAGGATTGCAGGTAAGAGGATCTACAAATTACAGGACAACTGTTAACACATAGTAGGATACTCATTACTTTGTGTGACAGGTTTCCCCAATGTCATTGGTGCAGTGGACTGCACACACATAAGGATAAAAGCCCCCTCAGGTGCCCATGAGGCCGATTTTGTGAATAGGAAATCCTTTCACAGCATTAATGTTCAGGTGAACATAACTTTTTGATATTGTCCATTGACGAACACTCTGCATTGCCAATGATGTGCATTGATTGGTGTAATATTCCTCATCTTATGATTTCAGATGGTCTGCAATGCTGACTGTGTGATCAGCAATGTTGTGGCAAAATGGCCTGGCTCAGTCCATGACTCCAGAATCTTTCGGGCCTCTGAAATCTATCAGTGCCTATCACAAGGTAAACCACACAACCCCTATTTATAACCATCATGGCTGTGTCAAGAATTCACTGTGTTTATGAGGTAGTAATGATGAGATTTTGTGTTGACAGGTGAATTCTCTGGTGTGTTGCTGGGAGACAGGGGGTATGGCTGCCAGACTTTTCTCCTGACACCTTTCACAGACCCCCAGGAAGCACATCAGGCCTACAACCATGCCCATGCCAGGACCAGGGCCAGAGTTGAAATGACCTTTGGCCTCCTGAAGGCACGCTTTCACTGCCTTCACAAATTAAGGGTCAACCCTGTTAGGGCATGTGATATTACTGTGGCTTGTGCTGTCCTCCACAATGTGGCCTGCCTGAGGAAGGAGAGGGCCCCCAGAGTGCCACCAGCCATGGACTGGGACAATCCGGCAATCTTCCCTGATGACGACAGTGGTCGGCTGCTGAGGGACCAATATGTGTTGAATTATTTTAGTTAGTATGTGTGCTTTCAATTTAGGTAAAAAATGTCCTGCTGTGGCAGAGGAAATAGGGTTTTTTTGGGTTGGTTTTTTTACGAATTTGGCCTCTTATGATGTTTGTGCGGTATACTGTGTGTAATACAAGGCTGCAGGGAGGCTACTGCATCCATTCATTTGTCTGTTCAGCTGATGTGTATGGATTTGTCCTGCATTTATTTTAGTGTGCAGACATGCAGGGTGTGTTATATACAGACCTTTGAATGTGTATGTATCATTTTGTATAATATGCTTTGATTCTGTGCTTTCCATCTTGTAGAGTCACTGTGACTTCAGTTTCGAAAGGAGCTGATAGTTTACCTGCTTTGTTTTGTCCTTATTCAATAAAGGAACATAATGTTACACATTGTGTTTTTATATTCATATGGAATGTGTATTTGTTTATATGACAGAGTACTAGGGCCCCACTGAGGAAAAAGGATAAAGTCATAAATTTATGAGGCTGGTTCTTTCTGCAGAAAAGCAACATATTCTTTTTTACAGTTTTGATAGTTATGACAATGTGATACTTCATATTCTGGCACATCAGCATGTCTTTGTTTATGAAACCATACTGAAGTACAATTTCACGAAATGCCCCACATCTGTCATTTTAACAACTGTCCTCCTTTAAAACAACTGGTTACAATATTATGACTTGTCCTTTTTTTTTTTTTCCCTCTGTGGCCCTAATATTCTATCATTTTATATATAGCCTTATAGTCTATGGGAAACTGTAAATTATCTAATGATAGCAACATCATCTAAAAATCATTATTTATCCAAAATGATTGAAATTAATGATCACAAACGTTTAAATAATGACAGTGGGTCTAGTGGGTCTAGTATATGTGATAACAATGTATAGTGAGCAGTGAAATAACTATTGGTTTCCATTTTTGGCGACTGCTGACTGACATTAGGGATGAGATTAAATAGATCCTGGAATTTAGCCTGGTCTGGAGCAGGCTAGCTCCACAGAATAAATCTCCATGGTAATTTATACCATAACATATCCTCCTGCCTCCTATCCAGCTTTAGTGCAACCGGATTAGGGATCAATTGAGCCAGGATCACCAAGATATCCTGGCTTAATCCCTTATCCTACTTTTGTGCAACAGGCCGAGCCTGTATTAATGTGATATTTTGGCTTATTGATTTGTCATACTTGAGTCTTACGCTTACTATTGGTGTTAGAATTTGCATAATTTGTGTTATTCAACTTCTTCTCAATCTGATAAGGTCCAGAAAATCTTGCCTGCAGAGGTGAGCCAGGCAGAGGAAGCAGTATTAAGACTTTATCACCAGGCTGGAAATTACGCTCAAGACTACCCTTGTCATAGCGAAGTTTCATTTTGGACTGGGCTTCAGCAAGATGAACTCTAGCTAACTCCCACGCTTTGTGTAGATGCTCCCGTACAGTACTCACATAGTCTTGCGCAGACTTATGAGGAGATTCCCTAGCTAGAAACTGCTCACTTAGTTTTAATGGGCCGCAAACTGAATGGCCAAAAACCAGCTCAGCAGGGCTAAATCCCAGGGATTCTTGAACGGTTCCTCTCACAGCAAACATCAAAAACGGCAAACCCTCCACCCAGTCTTTACCAGTCTCAGTGCAGTATGTACGCAAAAGAGACTTCAGGGTTTGGTGGAACCGCTCCAGAGCTCCCTGTGTATCTGGATGATATGCGGTGGACAACTGGTGCTCTACGCCCAACTCTTTCGTTACCTCCTTAAATAATTTAGAGGTGAAATTGGACCCCTGGTCACTTTGGATGACTCGGCAAGCCAAAAACTGAACAGAACTGAATGAGCTCACGGGCTACTGTTTTAGCTTGGATAGTCCGCAGAGGAACAGCTTCGGGGTAACGAATACTAGCACACATAATCGTTAAAAGGTATTGGTGTCCAGTTTTAGCTTTAGGCAATGGGCCTACACAGTCAATAATGAGCCTCTCAAACGGTTCTCCAAAAACTGGGATGGGCTGTAGTGGAGCAAGTGGAATTGTTTGATTGGGCTTTCCACCTAACTGACAGACGTGACATGAGCGTACAAACCTAGACACAGTGGTTTCGATGCCCGGCCAAAAAAAAAAAAAAATGTCTGGCAATTCGATGATAGGTCTGTGACACCTAAGTGTCCTGAACACACGTGTTCATGGGCCAATTTCAAAATCTGATTACGGTATGCCTCAGGTAACACAATTTGGAACACAGTCAAAAATTCTGCATCTGTGGCATGTGGTCTCCAACGCATGAGAATATCATCATCCCAAAAATAACCCACTGTTATCTGAGGGATTAAAGCCTTGTCCACTATACCACCAATACATGTAGCAAGTGACGGATCAGAACGTTGTTCAGTAGCTAACTGGGTTCTATTCAATTTTAAAGGGAGTTTACCTTCACTACTCCTGCCACTTGATTCCGACGAAACAGGACTGATATAGAGCTCACTCTCTACAGTCTGGGGGGGGAAGACAGAAAGGAATCAGAGAGGTCGATCACATTTTCAAACTTCTGCGATTGAGCACGAGTTACGGCGCATGCCGGAAAAGTAACAGAACACTGCATTAGGCCGTTTTGAGCAGACAAATCTGGATCTTCAGACACAATTGGAGAAGGAAAGACTTTCCCACCTGCTAAATCATTTCCTAAAATCATGCTTACCCCTTCGACAGGCAGTTGTGCACGCACGCCAATGTTCACGTAACCAGAAACAAGATCAGACTTTAAATACATGCTATGCAGCGGAAGTTTTAACGGAGGAGAAAGTTTTAACAGAACGCATAGAAGGAAAAACAGTTCTGTGTGTAAGCACATACTCATCTGCCAAAACTGCAAAACTCAGCAAGTTTACTCACTTTTTGTTCATTTATATGAACTACGACGCCCTCAGGAACACAACTCTTGAAATCCTCCAGCAACAAAAGTTCCTGAAGTTCTTCAAAAGCCGCGACCCTGCTTGCAAAGCACCACTTTTCAAACAGTACCCGCTTTACTCTTGCGAACTCAGTAAAAGTTTGATTAGGCAGCTTCGAACACAGCCTAAACTTCTGCCTATATGCTTCAGGGACTAATTCATAGGCACGGAGCACAGCAGATTTAACAGCATCATAATCTAACTAACTCTCAACTGGCAATGCCGCACATGCCTCTTGAGCTTTGCCAGCAATATTGCTCTGCACCAAGAGCCCACAAATCCTTTGGCCAGTTCAATTTTGTGGCAATACGCTCAAATGCTACAAAGTACGCATCCACTTCACCTTCACGAAAGGGAGGGACGAACCTCACGTATCTACCCACATCAAAATCTGTTTCGACCGATGCAGAAACACTGGATGAGGGAGGACGAGACCTAGGTAATGGAACCGGCCTACTATGAAGAGCCTGAGCTTCGAGATCCAACTTTCGAAGCTTAATATCTCGATCCGCTTCAATTTCCACAGCTTTCAACTTTAACAGCTGAGTCTCATGCTCCTGCTTCTTGAGTTCAAGCTCTAACTCTTTTAAACGAAGCACAATCAAAGGATCAGAACTCGAATCGCCACCTTTACTATGAAAAGAAATAGACTCCTCCGACGCAGCTTCCCCACCCACGTTAGAATCTGCTGGCAAAATACCTGCTTGGACAAGCTTTCGGTACAACTCATCTTTGATGCATTGTTTCTTTGCCTCCTTGCTGACAGGAATATTAAAAAAAACTCTGCAATCACAATCAGATCTTTTTTCCTACACCTGTCAAACTCTTCCACCGTCGGAGACAAAGTAAACTTAACCAAATCAAATTCCATTATTCAAATTATAACGTGTACACTTCCTCACCCGCACAAGTTCAAAGCTGCTGAAAAAAATTACAACACCTAACAAAAATTTAAGTTAAGAGAAATGAACTAATATGTTCCACGAAATAATTGAACGAATGGACGAGCCCCCAATTGTTACGTCCCACATAAGTCTAGGGGTAAATGTGGACGCAACAAAAGTAAAATATTTTAAAGAGCGTTAATCTGAGTCCTGCCACAGCACCACAAGCAACAAGTTGTCGAGAAAAAGATTTTATTTTACAGCTCGTGGAACAAATACAAAAGGGAAAGAAAAAATACAGGAAGCAATAGCTTCAGGAGAGGATAAGGCCAAAATAATAATCTAACTGGAGTAGTTTACCTCTAACTAAACTAACAAAGAAAAGAAAAGAAAATAACAGGATTGTACCCCAACTCCCTTCCTGGCCCCAAAACAGGAGAAAACAGGGTTAAACAAAAAATGGCACCCACCTCCCTACAGCTTCCAAAATAGAACTACTAAGCAAAACGCAAATAGGCAAACATTAAAGTAGCTGCTAAGAGGTACATTAATAATAGCAGCTGTAAACCAAGTAACAAACTAAAAAGTAAAGGAGAATATAAATCTCTTTAACCAAGACAACAAAAGTAAGGGTTGGAGAATATCACAATAAACAAATAAACGAAAATACTACAATACCAAAGTAGAACACTAAACAGCTCAACCACGACCAGTTGTAACTGCAGCAAGAGGCTGGGCAGGACAAAGACCACCGCTCTGGAGAAAGCTCTTGGGGAACGTTTTTCTCCCAGTCTGGTAGCTGGAGCTCTGCTTTTATGCTGGCTCACTCTTAATTGTTAAGCAGTTACAGCTGCGAGCAATCAACTACCTGCCAGGCAGATTGAGTAGGAGGAGTCAAGAAGAAACAAGGAAAGAAGAAAAATGAAAACACATTAAAGAAAGTATAAATCAATAAAGACTTCGTCTCTGGACGTAACAATGTCCATAGGCCTTTTCAGTGCAGCAAATCTGGCTTTGAGACGACCAAAAGCACACTCAATGACCATCCGTGCCCTACACAAACTTAGCCCAAAGTACTGTTCTTGAGGTGTGGAGCCACCGTTTGCATATTCTTTCATCAAGTAAGGCAGCAGAGGGTAGGCTGGGTCACCAAGAAGATAAATTGGTATGTCCTCCTCGTTGTCCACAATCTGTTTTTTTCAGAGGAGGGATCTGGCCAGTCTTAGGGTACAGGTTGAGCTTTGAATTAGCAAAAACCCGTGCATCGTGTACACTCCTGGGCCACTTTATCACAACATCCATAAATCTGTACTTATAATCACAGACCGCCTGTACATTGAGAGAATGTTTGCCTTTCCTGTTGATGTAGTCCATCGAGTTGGCAGACGGCTGCTTGATTTCTATGTGTGTGCCGTCGACCGCTCACAAACACTGTGGCATGCCATGAGCACGATGGAAACGCAAAACCAGATCCTCTGCCTCTGACTCCGTAAAAGGCAACTTGATGTACTTTGGACCCAGGTGGACAGCGATCGCTTTGCACGTTTGCCTGACAACAACAGACACAGCCTGTCGCGACACGCCAAAGCCGTCAGCAGTCTTCCTTAGCCGTCCCTCGTCGCTCAAATAATACAGAGTTAACGCAACCCTTTTGAGTGTAGTAATTAGTGCCCTCATGTTTGTTGTTTGCCCTTCAATATACGGACTGAGTTCCTCGCTCAGGGTGACGAGAGATGCTTTGGACATGCGGAAATTCTCCCTCCATTCATCTTCCACAACAACGCCATTAACAAAGTTGTCCCACCAACTGCTAGTTCTACCTGGTCTTATCCAAAATTTTCTCCTGGTTGCTCTTCTGGTTGTCTTCCGCGGTGGATCTAAGAGCAAGTGGCGTATGGGGTTGTCCATTATCGCTTGTTGCTCACCACAATTGCATAGAAGCAATAGATTTTGCTGTAATAAAGCTAGTAAGCTTAGTAGCTTCTGCAGCACGAACACAATCATGTAGTCCGCCATTATTGTTGTTGCTGTTACGTGTGACGCAGCCGACACGTGATGTGATGACATCATTGTTTCACAAAATATACGGATTGGCTATACACACGAAACCGCAAGGGTGTCGTTTTCAGATTTATCCACTTTAGGACCTGGTTTCAAAAAATAGCGGTTTCAGTCTCCCAAAACGCCAGATCCGTGTGGACGAAACGCCAATACGATAAAAAATGTATACGTATACAGTGATACGCGTCTCCGTGTGGGCGGGCCCTTACTTGTGACTTGCACATGTGTGAATTACTCTCACCTCTGCCATCTCGATATAAAGCCAAAAAAATCCAGGTTAAAATGTTTAAAAGCAAAGGAGTTTTTATCATACGCCCCTGAAAAGGCAGAATTTTCTGTCATTGCTAAAATGATTGATTTTGGTAGTGTTCCGAGAAAAAGATTTTCTTGATTAGACACACGAGATACAGCGGGGATAGAAAAATTCTTCAGATACACATGGTCTATGGGGTATTTAGCAGTGGTTGATAGAAGTGCCTGCTTGTGTCCCAACCAGACACCAGGTGAAACAGAAACTTTTTTCACAAAAAGAGATGCTGATACAATATTGAGTTTATAACCAACAGCGTCATCTCGCATTAGGCAGAACTCATCTTAAGCTCTTGTCATTCTTATTTTTATATCTACACCATTCAACATTAATTTTTCTTGAAAGAAAATATCGCTATGAACGGGTGCTAGTAATTCTATCATATTACTTGTGTTGGTAAACGCAGCTCTCTTCAATAACCCTGTATTTTCTCCTGCGGGGTCAGTAGCATCCATGTGACCCGGTGTATCTTTGTAGAACAAACTTGCTGAAAAGACACTTTCGAGTGTATCTTTTCCAAAATTAATCAGAGCTTCGATCAAACACCTGTAGGGGTAGATACTGGAACTCTCGGTTATCAGACCCAGATCGCCTAGAGAAACATCCACCTGTGAGAATATACATGCTCCTGGATAGTTTATTAAACCAACAGGTGATCCATCTGCTATATTAGAACCGTCGGGTCTGGTTATTTTGAGCCTGGTGTATAACAGTGTTTTATTCAAATCTAGGTAATCTTCGCCCATGCTCGCTATAAAAAATTCTAACGGTGATGAACCAGTTATTGCAGATAGAGGTGGTATTTCAACGCAAGTATTTTTTTCAATCGATGACTGGGTCATGGGAACTGTAAATAAATCTAACTCTGATTTAATACATTCCTCCGACATGTTGTGGAATAGAGCCATGTTTAGAAAATAGTGTCCAGAGCTATTTTGGCATGGACGGATTTCTTTACACGTTTAGCACGGGGGAGACAGGAGCATTTTGCGACTGTACACTTGTTACTGCAACGTTTAGCTTTCTTCATGTGGCCACTCCACCTACGCATTTGCACACCTGGTGGTTTAAAAGACCCTTGTGACAACACCATTAACCCGTTGCCATTTTGTCCTTTATTATTATTATGATCGTTATACGATCTTGATAGGGCGGTGGTTACAACATCACTAGCTATATTTCTCGCAGCGGTTTTTAAATGTGGTTTTGCTATACTAAAACCTCTTTTCAACAGAGGTAGAGCGGTCCTGAAAAGCGCTCTAAAAATCCCTCCTATCCCTCCCAAACCGTACATTACCGGGCCACCTGCGTACCCAGGTAAACCGTTACCCGCTTGGTTCCGGTATCATGTGACATATCGTTCGGGGTCCATAGTTGAGCAATAGTTTTGTTAAAACTAAAACTTATTTCACAGGTCTGAAGTGAAGTTTAGCCACAACTTTACCATAAGTGAAACGTACGTCTTTGTTCTGGTCGTCTTTAACCTCAATGCAAATATCTGTAATATTAGATTTATTCACAGGTACGTAATGCGGTTTGTTGAATCTAACACTGATGATGTCATTAGATGATCCGTGTATATGTACAGTTCTCAGTAGCGGTACATATGAATCACCTACTGATTGATATTCAATCATATCGGTGTATATATACATGTTATAAAAGGCGCCTCTTATTTCAGCTTGATGCGGTGCATATGTCACAACAGGTGCACCATCAAAATGATCTTCGTGAGGTTGTTTTACAGATCCTAGAGACACCCCGGGTTTTAACCCTAAAATAATAGCCAACTTCCAATAAAATATCAAAGATGGTTTCACCGGTGCTTTTAGAAATATCCTGTTTTTGATGTGATCATAACCAAGTGTCACTCTCGGTGGAAGATTAGCATTTATTTCTCTAACCAGAAAAAGTACATCTTTGTAATACCCCGGTTTTGAAGATTTTTTTCTTTAATGTAGATAATCACATCCTGGTCCTCTTCGTAATATTTCTCATCATACCCCAGTATATTGGGTTCGGTGTTAATAATAAATGCTGCGTCCTCCTCATTAAATGTGTACCAGGAAATAGTATAATAAAATTTGATTAATCCGACTTCCCATTGACCTTTGAGGTTCATATTTCTTGCGAGTCTTGTTTTGTAATTAGAAATACGGTTGTCAGGATAAACATCCATTGATGCATTACAAGGTAGCGTAATATAAAAACCACCCTCACCCATGCTGTAGATTTTTCACAAATGATACTTATGACACCCTGGTTGTTACTTTAACGGATTCTGTATGTCCATGATTTCCCGTTCTGGTGACCATGAGGAAAATTTAGTCGGCTAATGACAAGACAATGCACTTGCGACTGCTCTTTTTTCGATCTAAAATCTTTTCTATTTTAAACGACTTATCTTGATTCACAATGATTTTTTTGTAATTCTTTTTCATAAAAACAGCCGTCAATAACATCCCCATCATAATCTTGTAATCTGTACACTGGCGGGGTCCGTGGTATACAGGCGGCTATAGTGAAAAACTCTTCGGTGTAATTCTGTTCATACCCCATCGAAATTACATTTCTAACTTTACTGGCATTGTATCTGTCTATAAGATCTTGTAAGATATCGTAGTAACGCTTTGAATTGATGGCTGTTAAAAATTGCCACATTTTAGAACGAATTGTACGATTAAATCACTCCACAACAGATGCTTTTACATCACTTTCTGTAGCAAAATTATGTATGTTATACTTTTTCATCAGTTGTTGGAAATGTATGTTAAAAAACTCTGTCCCATTATCAGTCTGTAATTTTTGAGGTATACGGTTTTCTTTGAGTATAGAGGCAAATGCTTTCGTAACCTCTGCCCCTGTATTATTCTTCAGCCAGCGTACCCAAGTGTACTTGCTAATAGCATCTATGCAAGTCAGTAAAAATTTGATACCATCATTTTCTTTCGAATAAGCAGACATGTCTACCAGATCTGCTTGGAACTGTACATCTTTCCCATACACCATCACTCTATTCCATTTGTATTTGATAAGTGCGGTCTTGTGTAATGTATAAGCATCTTGAGAGTATAACCAATCTGATATTTCTTTATCCTTCAGAGTTTCCCCATATTCCTGTAGCACACCCCATTTTAACCATTCTTTACCTCCCAAAGACCCGGGGTTCGATGGGGTGTAGTACACTTTTTTCATTAATTCAGACATCTTACCCCACCACTGTTTTAACAAAATAATGACAGAGTTATTAGAGTCAAAAGGTTTTTATTTGCAATCGTCGGAGGAGACACACAGACATTAAATATGATTGGTTATACAACATCTAATTATATATCATCTAGATATTGAAGGAATTTCACACTCATTACAAAATTTTTCTCTATCATGTATTCAACTAACATGTCAATAATTATATATACATCCATCGGATCGCTTCTTGACAACAACATTCCACACACATTGGTTACAAAAGTACAGAGACATAAAATGTTACCTATTTTAAGACTTTCTTCACATTCAGGCATAAGTTCGAGAATGTTTTTAACAGTCATGTGGGGGTTATATCCGTTTGTGAGACATTGGGTTGTCATAACACACCAATCCTTCGATATACCCCTCACAACAACCATTTGCTTTTTAAGACTTTCTAACGTTTATTATCCACATAACATTCACTCTCATCATCTGTAATCTTATACAATAAACACATTATTTCACTCTTAATTCATTGTTTAAATATGAGTTTTCCCAGACAGGATGTATTGCAGAGGTTGCCCATGTCCCTGGTTAATCAGAATCAGCAGGTGCACTCTTCTTCCAGCTGTCAACAGCGTCGTAAATGGCCTGCTCGCAGGTTTCATCCACAAGTTTCATCCGGAGTTCTGCAAGACCTTCTACTATGTATATTTCATCTCTGAGCTTGCACAGAACACCATCAACAACACCCTGAATTCTTTGCAGATGCGGTGTTAAACCAAACAGTTTCAAGGTTCGGGCAAGAATGAGTTTTAGATCAGGGTTAGACAGTTTATGTGACAGTTGTTCAAAACACCCCAGAAAATAGTACGCAGGTGCCTCATAGAGACATGAATGTTGTGTTTGTGAAGGATGATCGACCTGACATCCGTAACAATCTTTCTTCAGCTGCCTGTGAACCAGGTGTTCCAGAATTATGGGCGACAACAGCTTTAATGATTTTATGTCCGATCACACCGATGCACCCGTCGACGGTGTCCGAGACGGTTTCAGAAATTGTGGCGTCAGGTGGTCCAGCGTGAGGAGGCCTGTACTTTGCCAGGAAAGCGAGATTATGGTATCCGAGCTCTGTACAGAAATTGTTCAGCCAGGTAGCATTGTCCATCGCTGGTCCCGTTGCGGATACGGAGTCATTGCATACAAAGTTAGGAGATGACGAAGTATTTTCTTGGGTCATGCTGGTGGTGATGTCGCTTGTAGTCTATTTCCTCTGAGAGCACTGACGTCTGTATTTAATGATTATGGAATGTAGGTTGGAGCCACGTGAACCCCTCTCCGGCTGGACACACACCATTCAGGGTGAAACAATTTCACTTTTATGTTGTTGTATCTGTCAAACGCCTCTCACCACTTAAACATTCTGTCTATCTTTCCGAATATGTCTTCTAACTCAGACACGTCTTTCCACTGAAACAAAAATTTAATGTTATAGTATTTGAGATGATCCTCTTCAGATATCGGCCAAGCACGTTCAGGTAGGTCTGAGCTGCGGTCACTACAAAGTATATAAACGTACTCATCAGCGTACTTGTCAACGTGATCCCCGAGCACTCTGTACCGCATTCCTGGAGTGACACCATTCCCCTATGAATAGAGAATCATCGCCTCCATCTTTTAGATCACGCCAGACGTTATTGTAAAATAAACACCAATCTTTTATGGTGAAAAACAGTACAGGAACATGAGTCCAAACAGGTGTCCAGTAGGGTGGGAGGGAGAGTGGGGGTGGAATTTTTATGACCCTCATCAATCAAAGTTTTTGACACAAAGCATACTGTACTCTCTCTCACAGGCCATGCAATATCTGCAGAAGCTACAAACTTAACAGGTACAGAGGACAAATATTCTCAGTGGAAAGAAATGTTAATCAATGCGTCTAGAGATCAAGTTCCATTGTTAAGTGTAAGGTTATTAATAGAGGAAGAGATACCCATGACAGACAAGGTTAGATTATTAAGTAGTCAACCAAAATGCCTCTAACAATTAAATACAGCCCAATAACACATGAAACTCATTTGCAAAATCACCATTATTGTACAGTACCAGCTAGTGTTTTAAATCAGGGGTTCCCAAACATTTTCCAAGATCCACATAGACAAGTATAATCTATTTCATGACCCACCAAAATATTTGAGATCAAAAAAAGAATTGACATCACTTTAAATTTAACTCTAATTAAAGTTTAATATGGCAGAAATTATTTCAGAAAAATAACCATTTTATTTTAAAGTACATCTGTAAAAACTTCACTACTCATATTTAAGTTTTAATTTCTTTGTTTACAGACATTAAAATATGAAACATGTCCATAAAAACTCGAAACACACTCCAGTGAACTGTAATCCGCTGCGAGTGTTGTTAAACTCATAGCAGGGTTCAGCACAGAAAATGCATTCATGGTCATTCCGTGTGTGTGTGTGCGTGTAGGGGAGAGCGGAGCACAAACCAACAGCGAAGGAGAACTATCTAAAACAATTTGGAGATTAAAATAATTGTGAAATAGGTAAAAAATAATAAACAGATGTGTCTCATTTTAAATAAACACTAAAAACTGAGATGAAAAATTTAGTTCAGTCAGAAATGTACTTTTGCATTGGTTAAATGTTCAGCAGTATTTTCAAAAGATTGTTGAACTTTGGCACATTTTTTCCTCTATATAGAAATGATATGGCAAGGAAGTAATAAGAAATTTGGTCAATTTTGTTATGTGGAAATGTTTAAATCTTGTAGTGTTACATTCAACGTTGCTCACTTTTAATAATGCCATAGCTCTGAGACCCTCACTCTATTACAACTTGTGTGCCCGCACTTCAAAACACGCAATGCATGTTTTAAATCATGGACTTAATTGCAATTCAAAAATCGCACTAAGAATATTGTAATTTGTAATTAATGTTGGTAGGCAATATTGTGCAGTCCTAGACAGAACTGTGTGATTGTGTGTCACTGAAATGCAAATTTAGCTGCAACCAAGTGCAGCTTGTCGCGACCCAGTTTAAAAAACCCAGTTTTAGATCACATTTAAAGAGGTATGTATTATTCCATTAAATAAATAAAACGATAGCAATGTTTTATGATTGTTTCCATGATTTAACTAAAATAAATAAATAAATAAATAAAGTGTGTAAAACATATTCACAATTTAACTAAAACAATGGAGCTTAAACCAAGGGAAGGAATAATAAAACATACTCACTTTTATACTAAAACCAATGATTAAAAGGGGTCATATGACATTGCCAAAAAGAACATTAGTTTGTGTATTTGGTGTAATCCAGTGGTTCCCAAACCTGTCCTGGAGGCCCCCTGTCCTGCACTTTTTGTATGTCCCTCTTATCTAACACACCTGATTCCACTCATCAGCTCATTAGGGGAGACTGCAAGAACTAACTTGGGTGTCTGATTATGGAGACATACAAAATGTGCAGGACAGGAGGGGGTCCTCCAGGACAGGTTTGGGAACCACTGGTGTGATGAAATGTGTTAGTGCGGTTTAGGTTTAAAAAAAAATCAGGGATCCTCAAATCTGGCCCACAAGATCCACTTTCCTACAGAGTTTAGCTCTAACCCTAATCAAACACACCTGAGTTTGCTAATCAATGTCTTCAGGATCATTGGAAAATCACAGGTGAGTGAGTTTGGTGAGGGTTGGAGCTAAACTCTGCAATGCACTGGACCTTCAGGGCAAGATTTGAGGAACCCTGCTGTACATTATTGTTGCTCCTCTATGCCCCGCCTTTCTGAAAAGAGTCCATTTTTACAAAGCTTATCATTCTGAAAAGCGAGGTGTGCTCTGATTGGCCAGTTATCCAGTGCGTTGTGATTGGCGTGTGACAGAAATTTTACACCCCTCACCATACTGTGATGCCGTCTCCCGGCACGACGAGACAAAACCAATAAAACCCATTATAAACAAGGCATTTGTTGCATGCAGTGGGGACATAATTACTGATTATAATGACTTATACTGTGTTTTTACGGGTTGCATTGCGCCGCTTAAACATAAAACCATGTCTGCATTTGAGTACAGTTGTTGTATTCCTCTTGTTAAGCTAGTCCTGAACCACAGACAACGTCAGAGGAGTCTTACCTGGGCTAAGGAGAAGAAGAACTGGACTGTTGCCCAGTGGTCCAAAGTCCTCTGTCCAGATGAGAGCAAGTTTTGCATTTCATTTGGATGATTTGGGGCAATGTCATCTGCTGGTGTTGGTCCATTGTGTTTTTTGAAAACCAAAGTCACTGCACCCGTTTACCAAGAAATTTTGGAGCACTTCATGCTTCCTTCTGCTGACCAGCTTTTTGAAAATGCTGATTTTATTCTCCAGCAGGATTTGGCACCTGTCCACACTGCCAAAAGCACCAAAAGTTGGTTAAATGACCATGGTGTTGGTGTGCTTGACTGGCCAGCAAACTCACCAGACCTGAACCCCAGAGAGAATCTAAATTTTTTTTTTTTTTTTTAATTGGTCTTACGAAGTATTCTAATTTGTTGAGAATTGGTGGGTTTTTGTTAAATGTGAGCCAAAATCATCACAATTAAAAGAACCAAAGACTTAAACTACTTTTATTGGGATGCACCTGTATGATATGATATGAAATCTTTATTTCGAACAAAAATAATAATAAAAATAAAACAATGGCAGCAATGAAATATCCAAAGAAAATAAACCAAAAAATAAGAATAAATAAATAAATTATAGCATAATAATCAACAAGTTCGAAAAGGAGTAGGTAGAAGCCCTAGGCTTATCAAGACCTACCTCCAGTAACTACCCAAACCAATTCACAATCGAACAAGATAAATCAAACATGACATTTTTAAATAATGCAAAAACAAACAAAAATAAAAATAAAAATACATAATTAAATAATGCTTTATCTTAATATTAAGATGAAGATAAAAAAGAAAAGAAAAGACAGCATATACAAAAAACATTTTCAAGCAGCATTTACCACCATAATGAATTATCATTCATCCTCTCCACTTCTATACTTATCAAAAATAAAACCTTTGTACCTTTTTTTAAATTGCAACATATTAACACTTTGTTTGATCGAACTGCTCAGACCATTCCACAAAAGCACCCCACAAATTGAAATACACATACTTTTGAGTTTTGTCCGAGTCCTTTGTTGACTCAAATTTAAATCCCCTCTCAAGTTATAACCCCCAACCCTATTTGTAAATAACTGTTGTATGTTTCCAGGCAACTGTTTATTTATTGCTTTATAAATTAATTGAGCGGTCTTAAATTTAACGAGATCATTAAACTTTAGAGTGTGCAATTTTAAATATAGTAAATTAGTATGCTCATGATATCCTACTTTATTTACTATCCTAATTGCTCTTTTTTGTATTGTGCTTAATGTTTGTAAGGTGGTTTTGTAGGTGTTGCCCCATACTTCAACACAGTAATTTAAATAAGGCATCACAAGTGAACAGTACAAAATAAAAAGTGCTTTTTTACTCAGTACATGCCTTGCTTTCCCCATTACTCCAATACTCTGCGCTACTTTTGTTCTAACGTATTTGATATGTGGTTTCCAACAAATTTTATGATCAAGAATCACACCCAAAAATTTATTTTCATAGACTCTTTCTATTTTAGTATTATTAATCATAACTTTTACTTGAGTGTCAGTTTTGTGATTACCAAACAGCATAAATTTGGTTTTATCTAGATTTAACGATAATTTATTTAAGTCAAACCATATTTTTTACTTATTAATTTCTGATGTGACCACCTCCAAAAGCTGCTTCAGATTTTCCCCTGAACAGAAAATATTAGTATCATCAGCAAAAATCACAAATTTTAAGAGGTTAGTCACACTACATATGTCATTTATGTACATAATAAATAATTTTGGGCCCAGTATTGACCCCTGTGGTACTCCACAGGTGATACCCAAGCACTCCGATCTGTACTCCCCCATTTGGACAAATTGTAGTCTGTTACTTATGTAACTTCTTCATCCAATCTAATGCAACTCCTCTGATACCATACTTTTCCAGTTTATTGATTAACAAACGATGATCGATTGTATCGAAAGCTTTTTTAAATCAATAAATACTCCCACTGCATATTGTTTTTTATCTATAGCCCTGGTAATTCCTTCAATTAACACCATTAATGCCATTGATGTAGATCTGTTTGACCTAAATCCATACTGACTATCAACCAATAATTCATGCTTCTCAATAAAATTATCCAATCTAATTACATACAATTTTTCTAATATTTTAGAGAACTGAGAGAGTAAAGACAATGGCCTATAATTCGTGAATTGATTTTTCTCTCCAGATTTATATATTGGAATGATTTTAGCAATTTTCATTTTGCTTGGGAATACACCTGTTTTGAAAGACAAATTATAAATATGAGTTAACGGTTTAACAATTGCACCAATGACATCCTTAATTAAAACCATATCAATATCATTCACGTCTGTTGACTTTTTATTCTTACAATTGTTAACAATTTCAATAATCTCAATTTCCTCAGCTGGTTTCAAAAAAATAGAGTAAGGGTTACTATCTAAATAATCCACTGCCTTCACCTCACCTTTAGTCTGTGGATTTTTAATTACCTCGGCCCAGCTTTGCTCCCACACTTACAAAGAAATTGTTAAACCCATTGACAGCATCTTTCATGTTGTTTAATGTCCTCTCATTATCTATAAAATACTGAGGGTATTTTTTATTCATTGGTCCATTCCTTATAATATTATTTAGCACTTTCCATATACCCTTAATATCATTTAATATATTTTATTGTAATAATCTTTCTTACTTATCCTCATGATACTGGTCAATTTATTTTTATATCTTTTGTATTTATTCTCAGCTTCTTTAGTTCTGTGTTTTATAAATTCTTTATACAAGGTGTTCTTTTTTTTGCAAGCATTTTTTAATCCCTTTGTCATCCATGGTCTCTCTTTAAATTTGTGCTTTATGGTAAATAGTTTTATTGGACAGTGTTCATCATATAATGATTTAAAAGTGGACAGAAATGTTGCGTATGCATTATTGGTATCAGTCTCATCGTACAATTTTTTCCAATTATATGCAAGTAATTCACTTCTGAGTGTATTGTTTGTTGCGGTCGTATGCCTCTAGTTTGAGCTCCGTCACGTTATTTCTCTATCGTCTATTTTTTATTGTTGAAATCTATTTTATACACCATCATTTTCGTTTCTATAATGTGTGAATATATCCTCTATCGTATTCTACAACAAAAACAATCAGAGCGCCTTGTTATCACTAGTTTTATTTTGATTTCCCGAGTCCGCTAGTAGCTTATAGCCCATTAGCATCACCAGCGTGGTTGTCGCTAAACCCGCGTGCATCGCTAATACTCTATTAACACAGATTACAATTGCTTTTACTCACTGTAACTTGCTTAAATGGCGGATGTTTGTCTACCTTTGAGTGCAGGTGATGACACGTTCGAGATGCATTCGGTGCAGCTCGAGCTGGAGGCCGTGGAGAAGCAGATTCGGGTCCTGGAGCAGAGGCAGGCCCAGCTGAGAGAGCGGAGAGCCGCGCTGGAAACCTCCCGGGCTGACGCTCACAAGTCTAGGGTAAGTATACAGCGCGCTGCTAACAGTCCCACCACCTCCACCCCGTGTGTTTCTCTGCACAGGCCCGGTGCACCCAGGACGCGATCTGCCCAGATGTCCTTCACTCCGGCGCCGGGAGGACATCCGCAGCGGAGGACGCGAGCCAGGCCCCGGGCGACGACTTCTCCCCCTCCGGTCTTCGAGATCTCCACACGGAACCGCTTCTCTCCACTCCGCGCGACGGAACGCGACGCTGTGATCGTCGGAGACTCCATCCTCCGACACGTCTGTGCTACGTTAGCCGAAGGTAAAGTGCACACATCACTGTTTCCCTGGTGCACGTGTTCTCGATGTTTTCTGCGCAGATACCCGTGATCCTGAAGGCCGACGAGAGCCCCAGAGCGGTCGTGCTCCACGCCGGGGGTAACGACACCACGCAGCGGCAGACGGAGACGCTGAAGAGGGACTTCAGGAGACTGATCGAGACGGTTCGCAGCACGACGCCCGCAGCGACGATCATCGTGTCAGGACCACTGCCCAAGTATCGACGAGGACACGAAAGGTTCAGTAGACTTTTTGCTCTAAATGAATGGTTATAGTCATGGTGTAAAGAACAGAAACTGCTCTTTGTTAATAATTGGAATCTTTTCTGGGAGCGACCTAGGCTTTTTCGCGCTGATGGCCTGCACCCCAGCAGAGTCGGAGCGGAGCTGCTCTCGGACAACATCTCCAGGACTCTACGCTCCATTTGACTAGTAAGACAATTTTCAAATAACTGCTATGATGGCTTTTGTTCTACCCGCTTAAATGTTAGAAGTACTTGCGCTGTCCAATCTATTAAGACTGTGGTCTGTTCCCCGAATAGTGAGGTCGAAAATATAAATTTAATGTAGGATCTAGAAAAAATCTTATCGTGATTAAACCAGAAGAACATAAAATAAATGAACAAAAACAATTTTTAAAGTTTGCGCTCATAAACATTAGATCACTCACACCCAAAGCAGTTATTGTAAATGAAATGATCACAGATAATAGTTTTGATGTACTCTGCTTGACTGAAACCTGACTCAAACCAAATGACTATATTGGTCTAAATGAATCTACTCCACCAAACTACTGTTAAAAACATGAGCCCCGTCAGACTGGTCGTGGGGGAGGGTTGCAACGATATATAGTGATATTCTCAGTGTTACCCAGAAAACAGGATACAGGTTTAAATCATTTGAAATACTTATGCTTAATGTTACACTGTCAGATATGCAAAAGAAATCTATTGTATCTCTTTCTCTGGCTACTGTGTATAGACCACCAGGGCCATATACAGAATTCCTAAAAGAATTTGGAGATTTCCTCTCGACCTGTTGGTTACCGCTGATAAAGTGCTAATTTTCGGAGATTTAACATTCATTGGAGTAAAGCAAAATGTAACCGGGCCCCATCAGCGTTTTATCATACGTTAGATTTAATTATCTAGATGGAATCGATTACCGACATGATATCGTACCTCAACGTGCTGATGTCCTGACCATTTTGTATCGTGCATTTTGCTCTTGATGATCATAATTTATATAGCTTCGCGTATCGCTCCGGGGCCAGACAAACTCCTGTTCCAGCACCAAAGACAGATTCACAAAACTAACCTGCCTG